>NC_056735.1:1310752200-1310787200 GCF_019279795.1 Protopterus annectens | reverse complement strand
GCGAGCCATTTTAAGCTTAGCCAATTATCCCTTGTGAGACTCAAACCCTGCACCTTGTGATTGTAAGGCAAACACCTTAACCATTAGGCCACCCTCCCAACCCCTTAAAGTTAATTTCTTACAAAATGCTTTTTCTGGTGGCCATCGCCTCTGAATGTAGAATTACTGAGCTTCAGGTCCTTAGGTGATGGGAACCATTTCAGGTATTTCAAAAAGACAGGATGCTCCACCAAATTCACCTAAATTAACATATAAAAATGGTTTTGAAATTGTCCTTGAATCTGTATATGACACAGAGGCAGAAACCATGAGAGGCATAACTGCTTATACCTGTGACGAACACTGACAGCTCAGGGGCTATAAAACACATGCATTCATTTAGGAAGATAGACCAGTTTTTCATCTCTGTTGCACTAGGAATGAAAGGGCTTATGGTTGTTAAACCGACACATTCCAAGTGGATGACTAGATACATCAACTTTTGCCATTAAGCAGCAAAACTCTCACCAGCAAATAATGCAGTCAAAGCTCATTCAGATGAGTGGGTGGCTCCCTTCAGAACTTGAGATCAAAAATGTTTGTATTGCACATAAGCAGCTTGTTTTTAGGGCATATCTTCATCAGACATTATTGTCTCATCTAAGACTCTGGGAGTCAGGCTTCTTTTTGAAATTAATGCTTCTGGACTCAGCTTTCTGAGCTTTTTAGGCATATGGTTCTTTAGATTCTACCACCCTGATGTTCATGGCTTGGAATTCATCACAGCTGGGGATGCATCAACATTACATAAAACAGATATATTCTCAATATAGTTGAGTGAGAAGGCCTTCCTTGATGGCTCAGATTTAACCTTTCTGTAACCCTTTCTGAAATGAGTCTACCCAATCAGTCTTAGCTGCTGGAGTTCTCAGTAAGTCATGCAACTATATGCTTATGGGTTACTTGTGCAATAATGGAAGTGTCACTTCTTCATTGTTTTTTCTTGATATGAAAAAAGGTGCTTGTTAGTCACATTCATACAAACTGGTGAGCTCAAAAGATGTACAATTATCCACTTGTTAAATTACATCATAATATGCAACAGCATGTGTAAGCAAACACTCCAGAATGTGGGATCTTCTATAGTTTGCCTTATTATGAATGTTAGACACCATGAACTTAACCAAGTGGTCTCAAAAAAGTTTTTTTATAGATAATCTTATATAGTGAGAGCATATCTGTTCATTTCCTTTATCATACACAGCATTTCTGAAGTAATGAGAGATTCAACTATTACAAAATTATCTCAAGTAGCAATTTGTAAAGATAGCTTCTACTTCTCTCAAATAAACACTCACTTCTTCCTATTTTAACTACACCCTCATACTCTAGCCTTTTAAATCCCTCTATTCCTTTCATTCCGGAGAAGCTACCAAGACAACCTCCCTTCCTTCATAAAAAATATTTATTTCCTGTATATCCTCTAAGAGCTTTCAGACTCAACCACCACTAAATATCCTACTGCTCTGCAACAACTCCTCTTCTTCTTGACCCCATTTCTCCATTGCCTGCCATCAATAAAATACAGATCCCTTTACTTAATCATGTTACTCCTCAGCGTATCCTCTATTCTTCTCATCCTACTGGTTCATTTCTCATCCTACCATGACTCTATAATAGCTCTCAACATCTCACAGCTCTGTTCCCACCACCTATTCATACTTCCTCCAGCTACTCCATGCATCACACCAAACCTATTATATGATGCCCCTCACCTTTACTCCAAATATAGACTGAGTAACACCAGTTCAACTCAAACCAAAACAAAATTAAGTGGAAAAATACTCTCCAAAAAGCAAGTATCATTAACTCCCCATTATACTTAAATACTACTAGGAGGAGACATTCACCCTAATCCTGGTCCCACATGTCACAATGAACATGTAGACAATTCTCTCCCTCACAGTACTCTAACTCTACAAAGAAAAAGAATAAATGAGCCACTCCACCACACCTATTCAGGTCAAAGAAAGTCCACTTTAATATTCCAGTAGCAAGCTGAACAAATAAGCGCTTTCATGGTTTCTGGTACCGCTTCATCAGACTGAATAAAAAACATACTGAAAACTGTTTAAAAACATTCCTTAAAATCACAATCATTCAATTAAGTCAATTGTAATTTTTATAAAACAACATACAATGTTTTCAAGTTTATTTATTTATTTATTTACTGACATTTAATTACTGGGAAAGTCCGACTGGGTAGAAGCCCATTTTCACAGTAAAAACACGCTTAGTTGTTCAGCAAAATCCAAAAAACACACGAAAGTCACCACACGTCAAGATTTAATGAAGCTTTCAGGTCTACACCCTTCCTCAGCATATCCTATGCTGAGGAAGGGTGTAGACCTGAAAGCTTCATTAAATCTTCACGTGTGGTGACTTTCGTGTGTTTTTTAGAGGCCCCTTTTCACCAGAGGCCCAGGGAGAAAAGCTCCAAATTATTACAAAAAATATTAATAACAGGCAGATGGATGCTGGATAATTTTATAGGTGGTAAGAAGCTATGTATATGTTAGTTGATGTGGCAGCTCTAACCAGTTTAGTCTTCAAAAATAAAACAAAAGCCTATGCAGTTTAAATAATTATAACAAATTAGACATAATATAAAAAAACTGGTTAGGAATCGATACAAAGTATATGACAATCATTTAATATTTACAGAAATTTTAGAGAGGTTGTAGAGAAATTAAAGGTAAGTTAGAACTACCTAATAGGAATTGCAACATAAAGTGACAGAAAAACAGGTTCATGATATATTTAGTGAGAAAATCAAGGGAATTAGATAGCATTAAAGATGTATTTTAAGAAGGGAGAGAAAACAGGTACAGGGAAACAAAATGTACTTTTTCACATTTATGGATTTAGGTTATCCTGGTTTTGAGAAGGAACAGAGACAGATTTAGCTAGGAAGTCTTTCAGAGTAGTTTTGAAAGATGGTAGGGTGGGTATAGACCTGATGGATACAGATAAGGAGTTTCAGGCTTTAGCAACCTTGTACAAGTAATGACAATACCCAGCAGATTTGCTAGGTTTATAGACAGGCAGGAGTTTTTAGTCACTGGATCACTGGATTGCAGTGACCAACTGGGAACATAGTTGTGTTGAATGTTTTTTAATACTGGACAGGCAGATGGATGCTGGATAATTTTATAGGTGGTAAGAATCTATGTATATTTTAGTTGATGTGGCAGCTCTAATCAGTTTATTCTTTTCAGTGCTATACAGTGGTGGATTATGAAAGGGATATGTGCTGCAAATATAGCAACTTTGTTATAGCATTGTTCAAATTTCAGTTTTTGTGAAGCCTAGAGGTTAGTAAGGATGGAAGCACCATAAAGAAGAGTCAGGTAGAGATAAGTTGTGGAAAGTGTAGTTTTTGTTGCATCAGTGAGAAAGCTTTTTGCTCTGTAAAGCATCCCTAGTTTTTGATGAGTTTTTCTTATGCAAATTTGTATATGATGGTCAAATGTAAGATTATCAGCCACTATCACCCCTAAACGGTTGCTGTGAGAAGAGACTTCAATGATTGTATTATCAAGACAAAGGACTTTAAATTTAGTTTTTTTTTCATGAGAGAGAGATTTAGAGAAAAAAGTAGTAGTTTGTTTTTTTGGGGGTTGAGCATGAGTTGTGAGTTATGAAGCCATGTTTCAGTGTCTCTTAAAGCTTCCTGAGTAATTTTTGGGAGGTGTACCAAGTTCTCAGTTTTACAAATGAGAGTGGAATCATCTGCATATTGTATTAGGGTGGCCTGTTGTGTGGAGGTATGGAGAGTGTTGGTGAATATGTTAAAGAGGAGGGGACCAAGGATAGAGCCTTGTGGTACACTGGTTGTGACTGGGAGGTAAGGACAGAGCACAGAGTGCCATTTTACTGACTGATACCTTTTGGAAAGGTAGCTTTTGAACCATATGTGACACCCCACCACTAGACCAATAGTCAAGGTGCCCCAGTCCTCACCACTGGCACCAGTGGGGGATGTTCACTAAGAGGTTAAACAGCTACACACACAGTATTTGCAGATGCATTTCTCTGCATCAAGTGCAATTTCCCTTAAGAGCACACAGAGATCACAGTCAGCCCAGGGCTGGTTCCTCTTTCTCCAGATCCCCAATAAGATTCCCCACTGACACAGCTATAGGTTTGAGATCTCAGCTGATTGATCAAGACAAGACCTCCAGCACCCTCTCTGTCCCACCAATGCTTTGTGTCCCTGCCCACATAGCTGACACATGCACTCTTTGAAGTTTGATTTACACACACACACACACACACACACACACACACACTCACACACACACCTAGGAAAAGCTGGCACAGGTTTACTAACTGTGCCACCTTTTGCCCAGACTACAACTTAATTACTACTGCCACCAGTCACTCCTGCCAGCTACCTTATGTGTGATGTTAATATTAATACAAATGGTAGTTTGACCAAGACAAGGCTATTAGGAGTGGCCCACACAGTGTCACCAAATGAATATGCAAGTATTCTCAAAACTTAAATATCAGTACCAAAGATTAGCCACACTGAAAGGTTTAAATATATTTAATAATAAATAATACAAGAACAAGACAATACTAAATATATATATATATATATATATATATATATATATATATATATATATATATATATATATATATATTCACAGTGACATCAGAGTTCAAAACTACAGGAAATATTCAAAATAACACTGTGATACAGGCTCACACAAATAAAGAAAAATATATAAAGTAAGCTTCACTATATTCCTGACTGTATCTAAGAGAATTACTATAACCTAAGAACTTACTAATAGAGCAAGGCAGGTGTGGTGAATGGTTCTTCTGTTGTCAGGTCCAAAACAGAATACAGAATGCCCTGGCTCACTAAGAGACTTCTCAAATTAATATCTCAAATATTACTACTGGGATAGCTTTCAGAATGACATCACTTCTTGTCATCTGACTCCTAGTTCCCAGGTGAAACCCCCACTGCTGGAAGCTGGCAGTATTTACCATCTACCTGTAAAAATACATAGACCTCAGATCTTTAGCAGATACTGGAAGTCATAAAGCAATTGCATTCCTTCATGCTTTCAGAGGTAGCAATTAGTTCACTCTGAATGCAATACAGAAAACTTCTCAGCACAGAATCTCTGTCTCTAGCTGCATTAAAAACTGAAATATATCATCTTTTATTGCGTAGCCTATAAAGTACTAATTTCAGCTATTTTCCTAAAGTTTGTTGGACTGAAGTTAACCTCCTGTATTCCAGTTTCCACTGTTAAAATATTTACATTTACACAGTTACAAATAGTGCATGGACATTTCTGTTCTTTTCCAGAAGGGCATACTGCGGATGCACTTCAAACCAAACACTTTATAAAATACCTTTTCAACACACATGTCAGTACAAACCAGTTAGATATACACATGACATACAGTTCTAATACATTTGTAACAGAAGCATCTTGTATTACATACAGTTCTAATGCATTTGTAACACCAGCATCTTGTATACGTTAATTTGATATTCACAAATGACATATAATCATCAACACAATTCCAGCTAGCTGTGCTGGCAATATCTCATTTCATGACACCATAGAAGGGTGGGCAGAGAGTGACCTAGTGAGAACATTTGAAGATGAAATTTGCTGTGACAGACTGTGTTGAAGGCTTTAGACAAGTCTAGAAATATGGAAGAGACTAGTTTGTCATTATCTCAAGCTTTATTAATGGCATCTATATATGGTAGAAGGGCAGTCCTAGTACTATGGGATGGATAGAAGCTATGTTGTGTAGGGGATAGGAGTTCTTCCTGCAGGAGATAGTCTAGCAATTATTTTTTAATACATTTTTCAAATATTTTCGAAGTGGGGATAAGATTGCTATAGGTCTAAAGTTATTCATGTCTGAAAAATTTCCTCCCTTGTGCAGAGGGATAATATGTGACTTTTTCCAGAGAGATGGAATGTGGGATTCCTGGATAGACCTATTTATCAGGACTGAGATAGGATTGCCAATGCTATTGCCTGCTATTTTTAGGCACTCACTTGGAAGGTTATCAGCAGTTTTATATAGGATGCGGGCACAAGTTTGAAGTTGAAAGTGGATGTAATATGTGATTGCTGGGCAGGGTTCAGATTAGATGTTGAAGAATCCTTGGTTAGAGATGCTATACTAGCTATGAAATAAGAGTTGAACAATTTTGCAGTTTTGAGTAGTGAGTTATTCGGAGAGGGATTTGGGTTGAATTTCTGGCTGCTATGTAAGATTTCTGTAATGGATGTCCAAAAATTTACAGGGTTGTGTTTAGTGTTATTTTGGAGGTTATTATAGTACTGTTTTTTGTTTTCGATTATTTACTTTTTAGTATGATTCTGAAGCATTCTGAATTGTTGAAGATATTGAGGTATTTTAGATTTTTGCCATTCTTTGTATGCTTTTTCTGTATCCTGCATTAGCGTTCCAGTCTTTTTGGATAGCCAAATTGCATTTTTTTAGTCTCTTCCTTCTAGGAGGTGCAAGACTGTGTAGGATATTTATAAAAGGTGTATTGAATTAAATTACAACATTGTCTAAGGGGAGAATTTTTAGGAAGTTTCAGTTAATAAATGATAAGTGTAGTAATGAATATTTCTGGGTTAAACTTGGAAAGGTTACATGTTGTTTTATAAATATGCTGTTTAACTGGATGTGTGAGATGTCTAGTCATATAGATTGGGAGATGATCAATGAGAGAGTCTGACATTGTACCTGTGGTGGAGTATTTGCAAGGGTCTGATACCAGGAGCCAGTTTAATAGAGAACTTGATGTCTTACTATAATGTATGGGGCTATTAATTAGGTGTGTGAAACCATACAAGTTCATACTAGATGTAGGGGAGTTAGAATTATGTTCAACTAACTGACGTTCACATGACCTAGTAATATTTTTGCTTGTGGAAATGTTAAGGATATCCACTGTAGGCTATCTTCCAGTATAGCTGTATTGTTGCCAGGAGGGAAATAAAGGACAGTATGACATGTTTGTTTATAACTGTTTATTCTCAGGAAAGCAATAAGAAGCTCTGCTGAACTGAATGTTGGTGTTGGTTTGCTGTAAGGGGAAATGTGGTAGGTATTGGGAAATATTAAAGAAATACCACATTTCCTCTTCATACTGTCATTATTGATGATATTATAGCCAGGAAGTATAACTTTGGAGTAGTTTATGCTGGGCTAAAGCCAAGTTTCAGTTACAAGAACATCAGATTTATGTTTGGTAATCCAGGCATGTAGTTCAGCAGTTTTATTTCTTATACTTCTAACAACTATTGCAGAAAAAAAAAATAGATCACCAGGGTTAGGGAATGGCTGTTGTTGGGTTACAGAAGTGTGTGGAGCAGAATCATCTTTGTGCTCATTGTGATAGGCAGGGCCAGGATTAGGGTGAATATGTCTTCCTTGAAGGATTTTAGGATATTGGGGAATTATGTATACTTGCTTTTTGGAGAGGATTCTTGCACTTATTTTGTTTTGGTTTGAGTTGAAGTGCAATTAGTCAGCCTATATTTGGAATAAAGGTGAAGGGTGATATTAAATAGGTTTCATGCAATGTGGGGACAGTGTAAAGAGGAAGTATAGCTAGGTGGTTGGGACAGAGTTGGAGAGATGTTGTGAGATATTATTGGGTCATGGAGGGATGAAAGATAGCACATTAGGAGGAGAAGAATAGAGGATAAGCAAGAGTAGCGTAATTAATTACAGGAATCAGTATTTTATAGATGTCAGATACTGAGGAAGTAGCAATGAAGAAGGAAACAAGAAGTTGCAGGATAGTAGGAGATTCTGTGATGGTATATTCTGAAAGGTAGAAGAGGATAGGTAATGACAGGAGTATTTTCTATTAAAGAGGATAAGTAGGTTGTCCTAGTATCTTCTCTGAAGGAGATAGTGAAGTTTAGCCCAGAAATTTATTTAACATTTATTTACCAGGAAAGTCCAATTGGGACAGAGCCCATTTTCAGCAGATGCCTAAGGAGAAATGCTCCAGGGGCATGTTTTTGGAATGTGGGAGGAAAGCAGAGCAGCTGGAGGAAACCCATGTGAATGCAGGGAGGACATGCAGACTCTGCACAGAAGGCACCCCAGACAATAATTGAACCGGAGAACCTCTTGTTGTGAACTGACAATGCTAATCAGTGCACCTCTGCCATGTAACTTCCTAAAAAATACTCCCTTTAGATGATGCTGTAAATTAATTTAATACAACTTTCCTGAATATCCTAAATAGCCTTGCACCTCCAAGAAGGAAAAAACTAGAAACAAATGATACAATTTGGCTATCCAGAAAGAGTAGAATGCTAATGCAGGATAGATAAAAAGCATGGAAAGAATAAAAAAATATAAAAGACCACAATATCTTAAAAAACATACATTGCTTTGCAATTATACTAAAAAGCAAATAAATGAAGGCAAAAAGGACCCTAAACTACAATAATTTTCATTATAAGATTAAACAAAACCCTAAAAAATTATTCTGGACAGCCATTAAAGAAACTTTTATCCCGGCCATAAATTTGTGTCTATAGCACCATATTGAATGGTGATAATGCCTAACGTTGAAAATATCAAAAGTTCACGAGAACTAACTTGTTATTGTGGGGGGGCTGCACCCTCCACACCCCCTGCTAAATATATATTCCAACTCCGAGGTCACACTACAGTCAGGAAAGGGCAAATATCCCAATCCTCACTGTACCGCAACCCCAAAAACACAAGTTCGTTCTCGTGAACTTTCGATATTTTCATTGTTCGGCATTATCACCATTCAATATGGTGATATAAACCCAAAAATTCAGCCCTAACACTCTCCCAGTATCTCACCTCTCGAAACCTCAGTACTATTCAACTCTTATTTCATAGATAGTATAGCATCTAATGATAATTCTACCAAACAGCCACATATCTAAAAAAAAAAAAAAAAAAAAACAGCCATATATCACCACATCCACTTTTACCTCCAAACTTGTAAAACTACTTCTAAACAAACTCAAACCATGTACTACTTCAGAAGATGACCTTCCAAGCAAGTACCTTAAAATAGCAGCTGATAGCATTGCTTATCCTGTCTCAATCCTTATAAATAGGTCAATCCAATGAAAAGTCACACAGCTTCTCTCTGCCCAGTTGAAGGAAATTCAACAGACATTACTAACTTTAGACCTATAGCAATCTTATCTCCCCTCTCCAAAATAATTGAAAATGTATTCAAAAACAATTTCTGAACTACCTCCTGCAGGAAGAATTCCTATCCCCCATGCAATATGGCTTCTGTCCTTCCATAAAACTAATATTACTCTTCTAACCTATATAGACACTGTCAATAAAGCTAGAGATAATGGCAAACTAAGTCTCCTCTTTATTTCTAGACTTGTCTAAAGCCTTCAACACAGTTTGTCACAGCAGATTTCTAATTCAAATGTCCTCATTAGGTCTCTCTCAGCCCACCTTTCTATGATTCAAAACGTACCTATCCAATAGGTATCAGTCAGTAAAATGGCACTCCACCCTCTCTCCATACCTCCCAGTCACCACCGGTGTACCACAAGGATCTATCCATGGTCCCCTCCTCATTAACATTCTCATCAATACTCTCCTCTTATCAACACAACAGGCCTCCCTAATACAGTACACAAAATGATGCCACACTCATTTGCACATCTGACAACATATCACACCTCCATAAAATTGCTCAGGAAACTTTAACAGCCACTGAAACATGGCTTTGTAACTCACAACTCATACCCAGCTCTAAAAAAAAAAAAAAACTGAACTGCTCATTTTTTCGTCAGATCCCTCTCTCATTAAAAAACAAAATTTGAAGTCCTCTCTGTTAATAATACAACCATTGATGTCAGTTCTCATAGCAAATTATAATAGATGATAGTGGATGATAATCTTAAATTCTACCTGCATATACAAAATTGTACAAGAAAACTCATCAAAAACTAGGGATGCTTTACAGAGCCAAAAACTTTCCCACTGACACAACTAAAGCTACACTTGTCACTACTTATCTCCTCCCCACATACCTTTATGGCAATCCCATCCTTACTAAACTCCAGCCATCACAAAAATCAAATCTTGAAGAATGCTATAACAAATTTGTGAAATTTGTAGCAAATTCTCCTTTCAGAACCCACCACTGTATAGCACTAAAAAGCCTAAATTGGTTTGAACTACTCCCACCAACTAAAATATGCACAGTTTCTTACCACCTGTAAAATTATCCAGCATCCATTTGTTTGTCCAGCACTAAGAAACATTTTACATAACTATATTCCCAGTCATTCATTATGAACCAGTGGTCAAAACTCCTGTCTGACCACAAACCTATCAAATCTGCTGGGCCTTGTCTATACTAGTGCCATGTTGCTAAGGCCTAGAACTCCTTACCTGTATCCATTAGGTCAGTACCCTCCCTCCCATCCTTCAAACCCATTCTGAAAGACTTCCTAGCCAAAAGCTGATTCTGTTCATGCTCAATACCAGGATAAGCTGTATTCCTAAATATGAACACATGCCTATTCATATTACATTTCCTTGCTCTCCCTTCTTCATTCCTTTCCTTTCTTCTATCGATCTCACTCCTCTGGCTTTCTCTCTAAATATACCTTAAGCCTGCTTTTCTTTCACTTCATATTGCAGTTCCTGTTTGTGTTGTACTAACTTCCCTTTAATTTCTCTACAAATCTAGCAAACATTTCTCTAAATACTAAGTCATCATCATATAATTAATATCTATTCTTAACCAATGTTTTCATATTATGCCTAATTTGGTATAATTATTTGAACTGTGGAAGTTTTTTGTATTATTTTTGAAGACTGTAAAATTATTGTTTTTAAAATTTTTTGTAATATTTTAGAGCTTTTCTCCTCGGGCTGAAAATGGACTCCTACTCAGTTTGGACTTTCCCAGTAATCAAATGTCAATAAATAAATAAATCTTCATAAAGATTTTTTTTAATTAATGTGAAACTTTCTTCCATAGGTTCTAGTGAGTTTAATTTGGGTATAGATTTTTTAATTTGGGAATATGCATGTAATTGATAATTACACAAGGTGTTTCATTCTCCTTATTTAAGCATCTGTTTGCATTTTGACCTAAGTACTATTTAATACATTGAACCATTAAATGTTTAGGATCTGCTGCTCCATCATGAGGCTGAAGCAAAGTAATCTATAAAAAAAAAAAATCTGCTTTTTTACACATTGTGCAGTGATGTCAGACAACAAAAACCTGGAATGGAAGTGACACTGGTTTGCAGGTCGCTTGCATGTGTTACTTAAAGCTTTAGCTTGCTACTTTCAGTTAAGTATGAGGTTATATGTTTATGGCTAACAAGGAGGAGTCCTATGCCTGCTTGTAATGCTTTACAACAAACCTTATTGATATTTTAATAAAAATTGTATAGATCAGAATAATCAGGATCTATCAGTTTAAATCATATTTGTGTGTTACATGATCATTGGATGTACACAAAACATAAAAGGTTACTGGTTATATAAAGATCTTTTTTGAGTCTACGTTTTCTTAAAACTTTCCTTAGATATCCAGTATATGGTCCAATGTACCTGTCTTGCAAAACATTATACACCGTAAATAGAAACCAAGTTAAAACTCCTGGTATGTTGCAGTATTATTTTTCATAATGGCGTCTTTAAAATAATCACATATTTTCTTTCCTGATGAGTATGTAGAGAATGTTTATATTTATAATACAGTATTTCTTTGTTTGCTTATTTTATAGCACTTTACAGTGAACCACAGGTACTCATGGAACCAAATGCTGGCATCCAGTATGGTGACTTTGTAAATCTTACTTGTAATAGCAAAGGAGGTTACCCACAAGCAGACATCCTGTGGACTGTTATATCTGGAAACGTTACACTGAAGGTCATACACAGAACTAAAACTGTACCATATGGAAAAAATAACACCTCTTATTACTTAAACAGCACCGCCATGATTCATGTTACTGAAGATGCTGTCATCACATGTTCGGTTGAACATTCTGCACTGTATGAAATCAAAACATCTGTCAATTACTCATTGCGTAAGTATTTAATGAGCAACACAGTTCAGTACATAATGAAAAAATGAAATGTTGATGAGATATTAAATGAGTGTGTGTTTGGCTGCATGACGTGGTCGACTGCTTTTTTTTTTTTTTTTTTGCCAACTCACAGCACAGAATGTTGTCCAAAAAAAAGATTGAGGCACAGTTCAGCAACCAAAACAGATGAGAAAAATGGTCCTGCCACCCTGTAGGTGCTATGCTAGAACCCATTTGTTGTTAATCCTCATCTGGGATTGTGTTTTTTGGTGGATATTCTGTAAATCGATCAAAAATGTTCACAATCTGCAGACATAATCCTACATATATTTCAAAATCCAGCAATACTTCTGGAGACTTCCTGTACTCTAACTATGTTAAAAATCTCTGGAGATCAATACCTGTAGCTCTGAGACAGAATAATAGCCTGCTGACTTTCAAAAAACACCTAAAGCAATACCTAACAAGTAACAGGCTTTACTCATACTCGGTTCCAGGTATTAGATACCTTTATATCCAGATCCCATGTCTATAATCAATAAGAAAGCAACTACTTTCCAGTTTGATTGATTTCTCCTCTTATACAGTCCTTCTGTAACTGTGTAACAAAGCTGTCATCTGACATTGTGTTACAATGTTGTGTTTGATGTCTACCAATCATAAGATAGTTAGCAGTCATCCAAAGTAATTAATAAATAGCACTGCCATTGCTACACCAAAAGCATACAAACATACATGACATTTCCCAAATATGTGCAAAGGTAAGTGCCCACATGCACACACACACACACACACACACACACACACACAGACACACACATGCACACGCACACACACGCACACACATAAACACACAGACACACCCATACACACACACACAGATAGACATACATACGCATACACAAACACACACACACACACACACACACACACACGCACGCACACACGCACACGCGCACACGCACACACACACACACACACACACACACACACACACACACACATAATTATCATACATACAGTGCAAGATAGCACTTATTGATGTCTTTTATGGATGATTGACCACTTTGGATGCTTACATGCAGAGAAAGGGAAAACAAACAACAGACTCCATTTGAGTAGCTTGAATCACTTTCTGTCAGCAGAGAAATAGTAATTTCATAGATCCCGATGGTTGTACAAAGTGGTCTACATTACTGTGGCAGGATAGAAACCTGTTACCCATATGTGAAGATTTGCCTTTTGATTGTCTCCTGTATAGTAAGGTCGCAAGGTTAAGACTAGTGATCAGTATTATTTGTGCCAACAACAGATATTTGCAGCTGTACTCTATGGTATTTCTACACCTGTCCACTAATAACCCTAGCAAGGGGTAGCACACCACTGAAACAAGAATGCACCTTTTTTCCATCCAGCCTGTGTTAGACCATGTTACACTAACATGATATCCTGCGTGCCTGCTTTTGAAGAAGCAGCATTAAACAAAATGGGGGTGATGGTATCTTTATGATTCATGAATATGCTGCTCTGTAAAACTGATCAACACAACTGTGAACTGCCACTCTTCACCAGACATACTGTGCCCTCTGCAGTAAGTATGACAGTATGAGACATCCATATACGTAATCCCTGCCATCATATCCTGGCACCCGTGCCAGCACTATTGCATGTGCCAGTGCATATGCTGTCAGAGATGCCTTCATGCAGTATGGAGCACACATGGTCTATGTGAGACACATAACTCAGTCACATCTCTGCAGAGGTGTATTTCTTCCATTATATAGTATGATACACACTGGGGCACCTATGTGTACAGCACATTGATGGTCTCCCCTGCATTCCCATCCCTGAATAACCCATTATTGCTTGAATGAGCTTACCTTCTTGTAGTATGTCATTGCTACCTTAGTATACCTGACCTTTCCAATACTGCCATGTCCCCCTAGGTGCATGCACAACATACAAAGGAAGTAGACAGCAGGCTTTGGATAAATTCAGTCCTGTTGAGAAAATTGTCTGGCTACAGTCACTCTGACCAAATAGGCAAATGCCTGTTCAGGAGACAGGTTGTCCTCTGTTAGGCCATGCATGGTACAAGCCATGGAAATTGTCAACACCACTGGTGAGAGAAGAGACATTAAACAACAATGTCTGAAGCAGTTGAATGACATGATAAGATGAGTCTCATAGAAGACCTTCAGCATAGAGATAGAAAGGACAGTGACAGGAGATGGCCATCTGTCAAGTGTGACATCCATTGAGGAAAAATTATTACTGACTTACCTGCATGGTGATAAAGAGGTATCAGGCATCACACAAGGAAGTGTGGACATGCAATCTGGGAGTGACCACATGCCACGTATCACTTGTGGAGACCCACCAAGTTTTTACTCTTACAGGATAACTGTAATCTGACTGACACTAAAGAGGTCACCCTAGCCACTGTCTATGAGGTTACTTGGAACACTTAGCTTACAGACTCAGTGGACTGCCAAAACAGGTAGCAATTTCATATTTTCCTGCAGGAATCCAGCCGTCACTTGCATGCACATCATGGAGTGTGGGGGATTCTGGGTAGAGCATTATCAGGCAATTATGAAATGCTTATAACTGTATAGGCTGTGTCAGGATAACAGACCAAGGTCAGTCACTTATCAGGGTCTGATGATGAAGCTAACATGCAATTAACTTACAGTCTCAGAACACACTTGGTACTGTCTGTTTCCTTTGGGATAGGCCTACACCCACTTCCTGGGGTGAAAGATTCCCTTACACTCCACCATCAGGATGCATGGCATGACATAGTGCCATCCTTGTCAGTGTCTACTTTGTGACAGGCATTACCGCCATCACTAGTAGTTAGACTTTGGTGGCAGACCAATGCACTGCACCTGAAGTACAGACACCCTCTATACGGCAAAATAGCTGTGGTGCACATCTTTTACCTCTACCAAGTCTGCATTTAATTTGGACCACATTACAATATCTACTTTTACTCAAACATTTTTAAAATATTTTCCATAAAGACAATAGCTGTGTATTTATAGTAAAATATAATTAATTGTAAACTTAGTTGTAACCATCATTATTAGAAAGACTTTGTGGCATTATGATACACTTGTTGCTAACTGCTTTCACACAATATCTTTTAGAATATTTACTAGACGTGCATTTACAAAAAAAGCATTTTTATAATTACTTTTGGGCCATCATTTTTAGAAAGGGACTATATTTTGATATCAGGTGGCATTATCATAAACTTGTTACAATGTTACAATGTTGTTTATAGATTAAAGCATGAATCATTGAGCTAATCATTAGCAGCAGACAGTTTGATAACTTCATATGTTGTTGTTGTTGTTGTCTTTCGGCTTTTCCCGGTTAGGGGTTGCCACAGTGGAACTCCGGTCCGCTAATGATTGGCAGTAGATGCCAGCTCGACGTTCAACCTTCAGTGAAGGCATGCTCATTTACGCATGTCTTTCGAATGCCCACCCAACCGTGGGGAGGACATGCAGACTCCACACAGAAGGCACTCCCCGCACTCTAGCCAAGAATCGAACGGGAGAACCTCTTGCTGTGAGGCAACAACGCTACCGCTGCACCACCACGGAAGTCGTTTGATAACTTCATATATGGTTAAGTAATACAAAGGTTGAATAAGTACGGGGATAGCAGGTAGCCTTGTTGATGCCAGTCTTGCTATATATCATGGCAGAGGGTTGTCTGTTGACAAGTATTCTTGCAAATAGATCAGAATGCAGTGAAGAGACACTTTGCATGAACAGTGCTGGAAAATTACAACTACATAATGCTTCAGTTAAATGGGAATATGAGCACAACTGAAGGTTTCTGAAGTGTTCAGAGCAATAATTTCATAGGTATCTTCAGATCTTTACTTTAAATTTAGTAGATATTCCAATGCCCTCTTGTAGTCCTGGTTTGGTGGTTTGTTAAGAAGCCTTATTGAACCTGATTGATGAGAACAACATTAACAAATCATTTCACTTCTATTGAATTTAGGATTACAAATATTGGCTCTAGTTGATTATCACTACTGAAGTGACACCCCAACCGCATGTGCAAGGATTGAAAAAAATGGTTGTGGATGGATGGATTAATCAGAAAATCTGTCTATAATTATTATTTAATAGGATGTTACAGCAGAGTTTAAGAAAAGGAAGGTTTTGGACTATTTAAGATACAGGTCACTGAATGTATATTCTTGTTGGGTGAGAAATGGAAATATTCAAAACATATATTTATAGAAGTAGATGCAATACTGTCTTGTTCTGGAGACATTTAATTTTTTTTTTAAATATCCGAATTATCTCTGGCAATTAAGTTACAAAGAATACTATATTGTTGAGGAGTGAGAGTTATGTATGCCTTTACGTTTTTTAAAGTACTGGCTTGTAATTTATTAATTGTCAGTGACAGGTGCATGCTTATAAATGCAATAATACAAGTCAGTATAGTATCTTATGATACTAACTTTTGACAATAAATGTTTGTCTTAATACTTGGATAGCTTTTTCTCTTTTAGTTACATTAACGTGGATTTTTAATGGGTTGAAGAGGTTAGCAAAATTCTGATTTCATAGGCTGAGAAAACATTAGTGTGGAGAGACACAGTGTTTCAGTTCTAGTCTCTTTAATTTCTTATTCAGCCTTAGGCTTGAACTTTGGTTAGAGCTACTTTTTCTGAGTTGCAGAAAACTTAGTTTGTGATATTGATCCCATTTTAATAGTTTGTTATGGGAGGCTTCACCGGCATACATTTCAGATTTAATAATTTAGAGAAATTCGAAAAACAGAGTTTGAATTTTTTTTTTCCTTTTGGAACCAAGAGGCTTTGTGTTCAACGCTGTGGTTGAGTCATCTCTTGTGACTCTGGATTTTATACCGTAACCCCTATGAGTGCTTCAAATGATACAAGGTGTTATAAGACAAACACCAGTTTAAATTCATATAATGTTACAATCCTGTGAACAGAACAGGTTGAATAACTTACATTGTTGTAGACAAAAAACTGACCTGTGAACATGGCAAGCTTGTGCTTTGTGCAACACTGGACAGCAGGGGAAGAGGGAAAAACTAATATGTGTGCTTTATCTGTAACCACATAACATGCCTAATGGAAATTAATTGACACCTAGTGTGCTAAGGCCTTGAAGGCTTGATATTTATTTTAGCCACTGTTGCACATCTACTGTGTTCTTTATTACGGTAATCATTTTCCATCATCCACAGGCTTATATTGAATAGAACTCCATGAATATGGGTAATGCAGAGAAAGATAATTGTGTGGGTCTGCTTTCATCCAATATCTTTTGACAGGGAACCTTTGCACCATATGTTATTTACTCCCCCTCCAGCTGCTTTGATTTTGTCTGCTTAACTAGCAACTTGCTCTGGAAATTATGGTTAATATTAATTTCACCTCTTAGATTAATCTGCTTTTTGACATTTCTTAGTTATAAGTGCCTCAAAAGGGCATATTATAGACATGTGTCAATGTAAGTGTTTTGATAATCATGGTTAATGTTGATTTCCTCTTATAGGTTCATAGGTTCATAGGTTTATACTAGGCTATCTGCCCTAAGGCATTTATAAGCCTAGCCCAAAGTTTTGTGGCTTACGCCACCCCTTATATGAAAAAATACTGTGCCCATTAGTTTGTTGTGCCTCTGTCCAGCAGTGACACAGAGATGATTCCCGGGGTAAACCTATGATCTCCCATCCACAGGTCAAGATTTCTCTTGAACAGAGCCAGCGAGGTGCTCTGCCTCACATGGACCGTGACTCTATTCCACAGCATAGGGAGTCTCTGAGTGATAAATCTATCCCTCCAGCATGTCCTATTTATATCCGTGCTAAGGTTTAAGTTGCTTGCTCTAGTGGTTTTAGTGGATTTGGATTTTTTGAGGTGGAGCATGTCCATTAATTCCGGGTTGGACATGGCCTTGTATGTCAGGCACATGTCACCTCTGAGCAGACGGTATGCGACTGAATAGAGCTGGAGTTTCTGGAGTTTTTTATGTTAACTATCTTTCTTATATTTATCGCTACTCTCATTTCCTGAACAGGTCTTCCATTGCTTGTACCTAATACAGTCCTCCTCCCTTCCAGAATGTTAGCAATACTTCCGTCATTGATCATCTGCTACCTGAAAATCCTGTTTTGTTCTCCTTGGTATACTTTACTAATTATGTTATTACTGTAAATATTTGTATATTGTACCTCATCTTCCATGCTTTCTTTATTTTAAATATATATGTTCATGTTTTATTAAACATAGTAACCATACTTTGTATAGCTGCATTGTCTTAAGTTTTATCTCTGTGCCACTAAAGTCTGGGCCGAACCTTAAAAAAGGGTCTTTGCACCAATCTACTTACCTGCTTAACAAATGTTAAATAACAAATAAAGAAACTAAACTGCTGGCTCACCTAATGTACTGGAATGGCCTGGCATTTTAATCAGTGATGCTATAGACGTAAGCTTGGTTTGGCTGAGACATCTATGGAAGTCTTTTAGTGACCACCCCCTACACTGCTGACATGGTATAACTCTGTAGCTTTTATCATTTTCAGGTGACAGTCCCCACCAGAATACTTCATATAACATGTTATACTTGACATACTTCAATGAACATTGGTGAGATTAAGCTTAGTAGCACTGCAAATCAGCCTTGGCTATTATATTCAAAAGGATGTATGTTAATAATTAGATAATTGAGAAGGGCCACTACATAAATAGATAGTTATAAACAGCAATAGCATGCTAAGTTGAACTTGATAGGTATAAATATAGTACCAACCACATAAACGTGTATGTCTGGTGCATTGCTGCTATAGAACTGGGCAGTCTTTGGTGATATTTTTCATTTATGCAGAGGCTACAGAGAAGAGTAGGACATTCTGATGTGCAGACTTTCCTTAGAGGAAAGAATAAATATAGATTCAATCTGTTCCCACAAAGTTTGCTATGCTGAAGATAGTCACTGGCTTTCTCTGACTACTGCGTATCTGTGATTGCTAGGTCCTTTACAGCATATTGCAGTCTTACCCACTGATTAGCCACACAGACACCACAATAGTGCGATAGTCTAGAGATATCGCTAGAAGTGTAAAGCAATGCAGCATAGGCAGACTTCTTTACCGAGCCATTCTGCAGACTTCCTAATAACGTACTTCCATTGATGAGCCATTCTGATCAAAGCATGAAAGTTCTATACAATGTTACAAAATAATAGGTATGATACTGGCAGTGGCTACATGACTTAGAACCTAACAATTAACTGTGACACTCAATGTAAATAACATTGGCTAATGTTCTAGTACTTACAATCAAGCCACAAAGTGTCACACACAACACATGTGATACCAGACATATTGAAATATAGTATATTCTATAGTGGATATTCATAACATATGATAAATCATATAGTTAAGACAAATGGGTTTGCAATTTCTACCTTTTTATAACCCTTTGTCATATTATCCTGCAAATTATCTTTTTGTCTGCAATAATGAAAGTTGAAACTGTTAGCAATCCTATTCAAAATCAGATCAGCAAAGTAAAATACATCATATTACTTCTTCATTGTTTCCAAGAATGGGTGGTACTACCAATTTGTTAAAGAATGTTGAATGTTTTTCAAAGATCCCAAGCAGCAATAGTTGATTTATGTAGTTTAGAACTAGAGTACCTTTACTTGTGGTGAACAAATGCAGCACCATTCAGTGCACAAGATAACAAGTAAATGCCATAACGATGTCTTTATAATAAAAAGCAGATGCTTTAAATGATACAAGAAAGGGTGCAGGTAAATATTGTATTGTAAACGTGACCATATCAACTCCAAATTGAACTTTAGCATCAGATTTTGTGGGTGATGTACTCAAAGTGACTAATAAGGCACAGTGGCATGGTTTATTTTCTGATAAGACCACATCCCTGTAGCGTAATAAAGCACAAAGCACTTGTACTGAGTGCCTTTAGCACCAGGGTGTGCTCATATCAAAATTAAAGTACACCTCACTGCAGCTTGCTTCAATTGTAAAAACAAAAATAAATAAGTAAATCAATAAAAAGGAAACAAACAATTTAAGCAACAGAACAAATACGTAATCACTGAAAAAAGAAAAAACAAACAGTCCCTTTAATTAGACTGAATCTGTCAGAGTGTGAGTCACTGATATATACACACACACACACACACACACACACACACACACACACACACACACACACACACACACACATACACACACACACACACACACACACACACACACACACTTATACGCACACCAGTAAAGAAAATTTGTTTGCTGCATTTGGGTCCATTTTATTATTATTATTACATTTGCGGTCCCTTTCTATCTCTAACAGCATTACATGGGAGTATGAATGGAATATCTAACAGAGTATTTTCTTATTTCTTTACATTTTCATAGGGTAGCTATAACAGATTGCATCTATAATACTTATTCCGGGTGATCTGACGTAATATTTAAAGAGATCAGGGGAAATTTGACCAAGACTCAAAGGGAATCCCCCCTTTTTTCTTGTGATGAGTTTTATGGGAGCATAACTTACAAATCAGCCATCCCCAACTCAGGCAGATATGTCCACCATTTCATATTGTATCTGAAGGACAGAACCTTAGGAATGCAGCACCTCTTTATGTACAACTACAATGTCTGTATTTGAAATGTGAATACAAATACCTGATATATAGATAGAACCCACAGCCTTCTGATGTTTCCAGCATCAAATAGAAGTATGCTTAGTACTGAATAATTTTGTAGCATTAAACATATGGAAGGTGTGTCACGTTTGTTACAGTATTCCTCTATTATTTTGAGTGAACAGTTGCTAGGTGACATGACTTTTATATTATACTATGAGAGGGGTCTTATATCCCAGAACTGTACTTGATTTGGTGATTTGTGCAGTTCCCTGATCCCCTGATCTGGTACCCCTCTCAACTCTAAGTTGAGAAATGAAAAAAAAAACTTTTCTGCTCTGAAACCCCAGGAAATCACTTGATACAAAAGTAACATATCGCTGTTAAAAAATCACAGTGCTTCAGCTATGACTGCAAAATACAGTATCAGCTTTAGAACATCATCATCACCTACCAAGCATGCCCCCCTACAACCTTATGCCCAGGGCAGCTGCCCCCTTCTTGGCCTTGCTACATTTTCTGTGTTCAGCAAGAGAAAATAAGCTTTTAAACAGCAAATGATGCTCAGTATGAATAACAGTGTACTGTGTATTGCTGTTACTGATGCATGCATAAAATGCACATTTATAAGCAAATGGATGAATATAACTATTTGGCAAACAATACAATGAAAAACAAAGTCACATTTTACACACCAGCAATGCCCAATCAGTGCACTTTAATTATGTTTAGAAACAAATGAAGAATCTGCCAGCTTAACTGCAATATAATGTCTTCCTAATAACCATAAATTTATATGACTGAACAGTATCAGCATTTTATTTTACTGCGTTACTGCAATGCAGCTGTACTATGATGCTTTAGTTTTGTTATGATGTTTAGTATAATTCAAATCTTTGCAATCAATATCTTTTAATCTAAATACTTTTAATTTTTTATGACTTCTCATGTTGCCTTTGTGTTTGATTTGGGGGACAGGAATGATACAGGACCTGCTTCTGCTTTCCCTCCATGTGTGTTCCCTACACAGAAAGCACACATTGTTCAGAGGATCATAGCAGATTATTAGGCTATCGACCCGGAGGTCATTTTAGGCCTCGCCATTTCATCCTGATGTAATACTGTACCACGTAAATGCTAGTCAATACCCAAGATTGCATTTAGCGATGACTGTCTATTCACTTTTTCCCTTTCAACAAAGTTGCAGCCCTGTTGAGTTGTAATTTAGAATGTTGATCTCCCAGCATCCTGCAGGCAAAACTTATTAAGGCTACTGTGACAACCATGCACTGAATTCACACAAGGTGAGGAGGAACACAGAGGATTATGATCAGTTGTTGATCATAACCTGTTTATTATGTGTCCAAGATATGGATAACAAGAAATTCACCTTAATTTAAGAGCGACGTTTGAGAGGTGAATCTTGGCATCCATGTCACAAACACATAATTAAAAATTATGATCAGACACCCAGTCATAATTCTTTTTAGTCATAATTCTTTTTAGTTAGCTTTATCTGCTCCATGTACTAATAGTTACAGGAAAAATAAAATGTGTTAAATGTTATACTGGCTTTTAAAAGCTGCAAAGCACTTAGCAAGCACTATCAGAAGGATAGTGTAACACAATCCCTTCATGCTTACACTCACCTTGCCATGCCTCTGAAATGCCCAGATTTTCACAGAATGTCCAGATTTTTGCCTGATATGTTTGGGCTTTTCCTCATAATCACAGTGGATTGAAGTCACTAAATAATGAGATACATTTCAGTTTCAGACTTTGTATCCTTCAGAAAATGCAAGCGAACACAAATCCTGTTCTTCTAGCTACTTGTTAAGTTTTTAAGAGGAAGGGGCATTTTATTGGTACAGTCAGCAGGCAGAAACAGATCTGATTTTATTTTGCTGCTGTCTTTTGCTGGTCAGTACTGGCAGACTTGGCTGCCTAGTGTGAGACCCAGCCTTAACAAGTTAAGTGTGTTGTGCTTATCCTGCACTATAACAGCAGTTAGCTGATTTTCCTTTTTCCAAATATCAGAGCATAATCACTGCATTCCATGCACTGAGGTAGAATTATGCCTGAATTCTTAAAGTTAGAAGGATGTTTTCTACTGTCAACAAAGTAACATTCGAAACTGAGAGCACTGATTACATTTGCTATTGAAAGCACATACCAATGAAAGTATTTTTCTAGGCAATGTCTGATAATTACAGAAACAATAATGAAATATTTTTCTGCAAAATGATGGACATTATCAACATCACTTGACCATTCTGCCTTCTGTACCTTCCATCGGTATTCTATTTGAAATATGTTTAAGCAGTAATAATAAATCCTGAAGTTATTTTTCCTTTTACACCATATACTCCCTTGTCTAGTTTTCTTCCTTACTCTGTTCTGCATTTTGCTCATCAAAGTATCGTAATGACATTTACATATTGTTAAAGGCCTCCAGTTATCCAATATAGATTTATCACCTTTTTTCCTCCAGATAAAGTTTACTACTCCTTCAACTACTACTTTTTGGTGAACAAAATTAAGTATCCAGTTATTTAAGACTTTCAAGAATATATGTTATTTAATAGACATGTTTTTTACAGAAAGGAACATCTATTCCTGGAGAGCTATAAATATTACCAGTACATAAGACATCTTCTAATTCAAGTAACATTGTGGGAATATCCATTTGTTTTTGCTGTTTTGTAGTAAAGGTATTTATAGGTCAAGAACCATATTCTGCATCCTGTGTTCCCATCTACCTATGGCATAACATTGCACATAGTGCATTCATTCTGAAGTAGAGGAGTAAACAATAATCTTACTGTTCTTTATATGAATCATCCCCTGCAAGCTTTCCTCTCCCTGGAGAGTGTAGACATCTGTATAGTAATTGAGAAATGGTTTAAAGTCACACAGAATACACTGGGTATAACGCCTTTCACACCTTTAGACAAGCTATTGCAGAACAAAGCTGTAGGATTCTCAGTCTATATTAAAAACAATCTCACATCCAAATGGGTTAAAATGCATGACCCACTGTAACTCATATATGTGCAACTCACCATAAACAGGGTGTCATATCATATCCTTGCAACCTATAGGTCCCTGTCCATGTTCCAGGAAACCCATAATACCTATCTCAATGTACTAGAGTCTTTCACCTTTCAACCCAATATGATATTCATGGAGGATCTCAACTACCTCTCTATAGATTGGGAATCGTACATCATTTCTAATACACAAGCCCAGCAATTCCTAAACTTTGTTAATTCCAACATCGTGGAACAGTTGGTCCATTCTCCTACCAAGTGTAAGTCCATTCTCCTTCCAGGGGTACAAACATCCTTGAACTTGTACTCATAAACATGGGTTAGCAATGCTCCTCATCCAATGAAATGTCTTCACTTGTCAGATCTGACCATAAGGCAGCATTTCTTGAAATAAAAATGAAATCCAGGGATCCACTAAAACTAAAAAGCTGTAGAAAGTATTCCAAAGCTAACCTCTCTCTAATAAGCAACATATTTAATAAATTTCAAGCACCTCCAAACCCAGTAATCACCATAGCATATGCTGAGGTATTTACAAAGTCTCTGTACTGTCATATTGATAGCTGTACAGAGCAAGCTGTGCCCACTCGTATTAGGAATAAGACAAACTCAAAAGACAAGCCACATTGGTAGAATCACACTGTCAATTGGTTATACAACAAAAGAAAAAAAAATCTTGGCCAAGAGTAGGAGGAACAAAGCTATACATACTAAAAGCCCCCTAACCAATCTAAACAGGCAGCTAAGAGGGCTAAATAATATTTCAAGTCAAAATTTGAAGAAAAAAATAGCTTTTCAGCCAAAGGACAACCACAAAACTTTCTACAGCTATGCCTGTAACCTCAGGGGAAATACCCAACAATGGGCAGAACTTATTGTAAATGGCATCACCCACACTGAGCCAGAGACCATTGCAAACCTTTTGGGTGACAGGTTCAGTTCAAATTTCTCCCCCATCCCACTACTGATAGTCCAAAGAAAATGCCACATACCACAATCCCCCCAACCATTACTAGGAAACACGTAATCAATTTACTTTCCAAGACAAAAAACACTGCATTGATGGGCCCCAATAACATCCTGGGATGTTTAATAAATAGAATGAAATATGACCTCTCTGGTCCACTTGAATCACTCTCCAACTGGAGCCTTCAGTCAGGTTTTATGCCCAAGGAATGGAAGATGACCACAGTCATTCCCCCCTGCACATAGGAGGACCAAACACTGATCTGGGTAACTACAGGCTCATAAATCTTACCAGCCTCGTATGTAAGGCCATGGAAAGAATCATCATAGACATGATAAAGGAGGACATTGGTGACCTGCAAATGCTGGCACCATCACAGTTCAGCTTTGTTAAAGGAAGCCCATGCCTATTAAATATGGTGGATTTTTTTGGAGGGTAACCAAAGCATTGGATGAAGGTAAGACTATGCACACAGCTTATCTCAACCTAGCCAAAGCTTTGGATACAATACCCCATGCAGGTATTATAGACAAGCTCATTAATTTAGGTATAAACCCTTTTATCAACCACTGGGTAGCCAACTGGCTCACTGACAGGACCTAGGAGGTCAGAAAAGGTGAGGCTACTCCACCAAGAAGCCAGTCACTAGTGGAGCCCCCCAGGGCTCCATACTGGTTCCACTCCTTTTTGCATATATTTCTCTGAAATGGAACTAAATGCTGAAGTTTTATGGATGACTAAGTTTGCAGGTGATTGCAAGTTGGGGATTATCATCAACTCCCCTGCAGACACTAGCTTTCTTCAAGAAGGTCTATCTCTGACTAACAAATGGTGCCAAAGCCATGGTCTTAAACTCAGTGCTAAATAATGCACATTTATACCATTTGGAATGTCAATCATCCTGGCTAATTACTGTGTTAATAATACACCCCTAAGAGTTGTCCCAGTGGTCAGGGAGCTGAGTACACACATAAACATCAACAGTGGTGGGAAATCCTTTTATGTTGTGCACCTTATATGTAAGGGCATGGTATCTAGGTCCATAGAGGTCATTATCTCACTGTACTACTCCTTTATCAGACCAATTATAGAGTACAATGCTTCTTTGGTATGTACCCGACCAGCCATATGTGGCAACTAGAAAGACCACAGAGGTTCCTTACAAAAAAATACAAGGTGCACCAAACCTGTCTTATGCAGAGCACCATAAAGTCTTTCCCCTCTACTCAGTCTCTTATAGATTGCTGATGGGTGATCTATGCCAGGCTTACAAGGCATTAGCAACCTCCACACTTATAAATCTCCTACATATTTTCTTATGTCAAAGAGTACCAGAAATGCAAGGTCTAGTGACCTAAATTTTGTCTGTGACTTAAAAAGAACATTCTGGAGAGACAAATATGTGTCTCAGAGACTGCCTGTCCTATGGAACAGGCTTCCCATCCATGTGAAACTGAGTTCATCCATTACCCAGTTTAAGTGCGGCTTAGATGAGTGGATGGGAAATAGTAAATTTACATTGGGCCTGGCACCCATGTCCCTTATCGACACAGGTAGCATATAAATGCCTGGCTCTTAATGTCCTATTCAGATACAGGACATCATTATTCTTTTGAGAAAACTTGGCTAGGCTTTCAAAGGTCCCCTCGGTCATTAGCCTAGTAACAATCTGTGAATCTATGAATCTGTGATGCAATTATCAAGATGAAATGCTTTTACTAAAAAAGGAAAAACTTGTTCTTTTATACCTTGAGTTACAAATGTTTAGCATTGCAAAATGATTTCAATTCTCTCATAGATAGTTTTATACATTTGCTTCTCAATATGCAAACAACAAATAGAATTATCATCTGAAGTATTGAAAGTACAAGTTAAAAGATTATATTTATGTTTACTTTCAGTATTAGAATATTTTTCTCAAATTACTTCATATAACTTATACTTTTCCTTAAAGGCAATCCACCAAATTACATATTGAAATAAAAGGGTCACCTAAAATAATGTATAAATCCCTGATGCTTAGTACAGACCCTAGTCATTCTCCTTAATCCTTACCAGGATGTACTCTAACAATAGTATTCCTACCATAGTCTAAATGGCCAAATGAGCAGTGAATCCTAGAACCATTTTTCCACAATCTGTTGTTTTAAAGACTTTAGAAAATAAGAAATAGTCTATTTTAGTTTCATGCTCCCTCCTCTTTTATATGTATATCCTTCATTTAGCCCGAACTACACTTTTACTTTTTACATATGTCTCAAGGTTTTAATATCCTTTGATCAAGAAGTGCCAGTCTTTTGTAAGTTACAGTTAAAATCATCCACATTTATTATGTCAATTGTAACCACTAAAACAGTTTAAGATCTTAAAAAAAATGTGTCTGTCCATTTAACTATTAGGCCTATATTAAAAAAAAAAAAACCTGCAGGTCTACAGAGGGCATCCTCCCAAGCTTACCCACTAATACATGTAAACATTGAATAATAGTATTCTTAAGCAAAATACCACAGGGAACTGGAAGGGGTAGCAAAAGCCAGCACATTCCGGCTAAGCTTACAAATGCCTTCAGGCAGATAGCCTAGAACCTACCTATGAACCTTAGAACATTTATAAGTTCCAACAGACCACATCATTTTTCTGCTTCACAAAGTTTCCATTTATACATTATCAAGAAGATAAATTACAAATGTATAAAAAACATGACATTTGCCATAACTGTTTTGTGTCACTCTAATATACCAAGAACCCAAAACAAAATGCTTTTCAAAAGCACAAATCTAAAAGAAGTCAGTGTCAGTAGAACAACTATAGTAAATGTTTTGATGATGTCCTTAGTAATGGATGAAAAACCAGTTAACCTTTTGCTATTATTTTTAATAATGTTTACTATACATGCTGTACTGTCACCAAGTGGGCCACTTTTGTGCCTTTGACATGCATTTCATCTCTGTATTCACTGTGCGTGGATGACACTTTGTTTTTATTTATCACTCTAAAATTACCAAGCAGTGGATGTCACCAATGATACTATTTACATTAAAGGAAATACTTATAAACTATCCTCTTCCTTTTTTGATGTTAGTTACTGGTTTATCACTAGTAAGTTTCAATTTCCTTATTCTGTGTTTCACATCTACCCCTATCGTAACACTGGTACCTTCTTAAGTAACCAAATCCTGCACTTCTTTTTCATCTTCTTCTCCCTCTCCTGCAACATGTGTTACAGTTTTTATATCATTACCTATCTGAAAGACCCATGCCCATCTTTAGAAGTAATATTACATTATTGAGTATCTATATGTGAAGCAATGGAATTATTATGATTTCCTCTGCACCACTGGGATCTGCTACATCAGCTGAACAAGAAGATTCAACAGTAGGACAGACTACCCAAGTATTTCCCTCTTTATTAAATTTATAACAGTGTAACACACATTTTCTTTCATAATGCTCCTCTCCCACGACAATGTGCATTTTTTCTTTGGGCAGACTCCTACTAAATGATCAAAGCTACCCCAAAATAACAAGATCTGGGTTGCCCAGAGTATTTAGAAGAGCACTTTGACCTTTAATTTAATTTCAATTTGTAGATGCACAATTTGATTTAAAACAGTTTTCAAAATGCAAAAAAATGTCCAACTAGCCAAAAATGTGTCAGTTATTGCACCCCCCCCAAAAAAAAGCAGAAAAATAAGAATATGTATCTTCTGAATCTATTTCTGAAGTCAGCAATTTAATAGCTATGTTAAGCTTTTTCGAAAGTTTTTTCACATGCATTGAATAAAGATTATAAAGATGTTCTTGTTGTTTGATTTCAAACATCTGCAATAATATATTTACTAATGCATAGGTTTCAGAAGTTATTTCCATGAAGTGCTCAATTCCTAATTGAATAAGAATGTGGACATGTCTAATAGAGAGTCCTAATGGTACCAAACATTGTCTGACAGCTCATAGCTGTTAATAATCTTTTTTTCTTTCAGGACTATCTGAAGAACAGGTCATTGAGGTCATAAAACATACAAACGCAAAACTGGTCCTTCTTATTCAATGCAGCAACAGATGAATGTATTTTTACAGCTGGCTGAGTCTCTGTAATGTTAGTTGTTGGTAGATTTCAAGCATTAGCATTGGAGATCAACCTTCCTACAATTACATGAGACCTGGAAGTGCAAGCTTTGAGTAAGGTATGACACTTAGGAAAGCACCAAGTAATCTAAAGGTTCTTGTTGCTCAGATATTATAATAAGAACCAAATCATCAAGCCCGTCAGTGAAAAGAGCTGTTCTCTATATAGGTGACACTAGTGATCTATCATCTGCAGATGTTACAATAACTGGAAGCGCCTCTGATTCAGTATTATCATTTGGCTCCATACCTCCATGATCTCTCTCTCTCTCCCTCTCTCTCTCTCTCTCTCTCTCATTCTCTGGTTGTCTCTGCACTGGAAATAAGACCACAAAAAGTGGGGAAATTTGGTACCCTGGCCAAATTTCTTCTCGTCAGTAGGAATACTACATCGGGTCTTGCCTGAAAAGACATTGAAGGTTAGACTCTCTCGTAGAGACATAAAAAACAACAAACAGGTTGTCAGCGACTCATACACATCACTCACTGCAATGACAAAGGACCACACACATATATCACATATGTGGAGGGGCTCAAATGTAACTTATCCAAACCTCAAAGGCCTCTCAGGCTTAATCCACAGAAACTCCACATATACACAAACAAGACAATTCCCATCATAACACATAAAGCCACAGAACTAAAGCCACAAAACTGATAGTTTAAAGGTACTTTGGCAAGCATTTTCAGGCACAAGGAGCAAATCATGAGAAGCCATGGTCTGAATAGTGGAATCTGGTTGTTGGTGTTTGTAGGAAAGAAAATGAGTGGACAATGGACTTATGGGTATAAACAAAGTGAAATACCTAATATAAGTCACTTTAATTATTGGCAGCCGTGAAACACTCAGACTACATTCTGGTCATTTCATCTAATAGAAAGTCCATCTTTGGGCAGAATGTGTTCATAGGTTCATAGGTAGGTACTAGGCTATTGGCCCTAGGCCCTATATAAGCCTAGCCAATCCTGGACTTACTCAGTCAGCTTGCTTTAAGTACTTTATTTCTAACCCTTGCTTGGTCACATATCTGTTCTGTAGTCATCACACAGGCTGTTCAGAGGTGCTTCCATTATTCTTCAACTAGGTCTGTTTTCTCCTCTACTAGAAACTCATGACCCTGGTGTATACGGTACTTGCTTATCTAGCAATCTATAAGTCCTTATATCTAATTGTAATTAGCATTGTGATCATCATCATCTTCAGCTTAATCAACGTAATTACCTTCTTATTGTTCTATTTTGTAGTGAATAACAGTCTTATTGTTCAAATAATAACCACAAAGCATTCTTTAGCTATGTCCACAACCTCAAAGGCAATACACAATTATGTGCAGAGCTCTTTGTAAATGGAGCCCCCTATACAGAGCCAGAAGATATAGCAAACCTCCTGACTGATAAATTCAGGACCAACTGTACTCCTCTATCTCCCACTCAACCTTCCCTCAGGAAATATCATCAAGTATAACTCCCCCTACTATCACTAGGGAACAGGTCCTTAATGCTCTCTCTAAGACCAAGAACACTGCATCAATGGGCCCAGGCAATATCCCAGGATGCCTTCTAAATAGCATGAAACATGACCTATCAGGCCCTCTGGAATTGCTATTTAACCATAGCCTCCAAACAGGCTTTGTGCCTCATGAATTGAGAAAGGCAACAGTCTTCCCTCTGCACAAAGGTGGGCAGTCTACAAACTCCAGAAACTACAGACCCATAAGTCTCACTAGTCTTATATGTAAAGCCATGGAAAGAATTATCATGGGAGATGATCAATAAAGATATAGTAAACCTCCAGACACTGGACCCAACCTAGTTGGATTTCATAAAGGGCAGATCATGCCTACTCAACCTGGTTGACTTCTTTGAGAAGGTCACCAAAGTAATGGATGAGAACAAAATCATTCACACTGCCTACCTTGACCTGGCCGAGGCATTTGATAGAATACCCCACTTGGGCATTGTTGACAAACTCAAGAGGTTAGGAACAAACCTGTATGTCACTCGGTGGATAGCCAACTGGCTCACAGACAGGATGCAGAAAGTTAGAACTGGGGAATCCACCTCTACAAAGAGGCCATTCACAAGTGGAGTCCCTCAGGGATCAGTCTTTGGACTGCTCCTTTTTGGTATTTACTTCTCAGAAGTCAAGGCCAATGTCAGTGGTCTCTGGCTGACTAAATTTGCAGATGATTGCAAATTAGGAGTTGTCATTGAATCTCACACTGACACAAATGTTCTCCAGGAGGGGCAGACACAGACAAGCAACTGGTGTTAGAACCATGGACTAAAACTAAATGCCGAGTAATGCATAATAGTTTCCTTTGGGAAGGTGTCCATCCCTGGTAACTATCATAATGACATTCCACCCCTTAGAGTTAATGCAGTAGTCAGGGACTTAGGGACACACATAGACAGTAATCTAGCCTTTGATCATCACGTCTACAGTGGTAAGGGAATCATTCTAGATTGCGCAACTTATAAACAATGGTATGGCATCTAAGTCCAAGGAAGACATTATTCCACTGTATTCAGCATTCATCAGACCTACCATTGAGTACAATGCCTCCTTTGGTATGTACTTAACCAGGCATATCCAACAACTGGAACATCCGCAGAGGTTCCTTACTAAAAGAAAACAGGGCATAAGTAATATGCCCTATGCAGACCACCTCAAGGTCCTATCCCTGTATTCCGTCTCCTACAGGCTTTTGAGGGGAGATCTATGGCTGCCATACAGGGCATTGTCTGATGGACCTCCTGCATATCCACAAAACAAACAGCACCAGAATTACCCATTCTTAAGACTTAAACCTTGCTTGTGATATAAACAGGACCTGATGGAGAGATAGGTATATATCCCAGAGACTACCCCATCTATGGAAGAGGCTCGCAATCCATGTGAAGCAGAGCTCCTCCCTAACCCAATCAAGTGCAACTTGGACAATTGCATGGGAAACCGGAAATTCATCCCTGGTTTGGCACCTATAGTATATCTCTAATGCAAACAAGTAACCTGTAAATGGTTCATCTCCCAGGCCCATGCTTACACTTATCAAGGGTATCAGAACTTATCAGAGATTTGGGATGCATGGCTAGGCTTAAAAAGGCCCTGGTGGTTGTTAGCCAAGTAAACACCTATGAACCTATGACTCTAGATTTATACTTATTTTGGACAAATCAAATGCTGAGGTAATTACTTAGCATGCATCAAGTTCACTGCTGTGTATTTAAATCATTTGTTTCTGTTCATGTTTATACTGCTGTATGTTTGCTGTTGCCCATTCATTGACTTGTTTAACAATGGAAATAGATAGATAGAGAGACAGACAGGTCCAAAACTGAAACACACTGGAGTTTCACTCAATCATTCATTTATTACTATTTGATGACTGGATGAGTGAGTTATTCTATTGACATGTTTCAGCTATTACTCACAGTTATGCAGCAATATATACAGTTGTTATGAAGTGCAGAGACAGAAATGCAATTACTCCACAGAAAATAGGTTGGTTTAATGCAGTATACCTGGCTTAAATACATGTAAAGTTGTATCATTAAGATATCACTAATACATACATGCAGATAAAATGACATATTTCAAAGCAGATTGCAGGTGTCTGACCAGAAGAGCTGAAAAAAAACAATTAGCCGTTTTCATAACATACATTGCAGATAAATTCAGCAATGAGATGTTCCTTATGAGCATCCTTTACTTCTTTGAAGTTTTTTCGTATTTTGATTCAGCAAGGGGATGCTTCTGAGATAACAGTCCAAGTCTAGAGAAAGCCCTTTCACCCAGTACAGTTTTGCAACATGGGTAAACAAGGGAGAAAGTGTTGTCTTGTGAGCTTCTGAGATTATGTAAGTATTGCCCTGGATAGGCAATTTTGCTTTTGGGGGGGGAGGCAGTAGCTTTTTTTAGAATTTTGAAAATAGGATCACTTAGTAGAAGTATAGCCTTGATGGAAATAGAAAGCCAGTTATTTTTTCAAACAACTTGCAATGTTGGAGGAAGTCATCAGCAAGAAGAATCAATGTACATATTTTATTCTCAGCTGCTTGTAACTTGTGGTGTTATAAACAGAATGCAGAACAAGGAATTTAAAACCATGCTTCAACTTTGGTATTAATACATCATTGACAATGGCTAATCAGGCTATAAGGGAGGGAAGATGACTCTCAACTATTAATAACTATATATATATATATATATATATATATATATATATATATACACATCATATATATGTATCATATATAACTACAATGTAATTATATACAAAGTTAACTTATAAACAAAGAGATTGAGGCTAAATTTATGGATGTCATTGTACCCCTTTAATCAGCCCTCATTAGGACAGTCATTGAATATAATGTCCCCTTTAGCATGTATCTCTCCAGACACATGCAATAACTGGAATGCCCACAGAAATACCATACTAAAAGGATACAAGTTCTAACCAATATGTCCTACATGGACTAACTCAAAGCCCTGTCACTATGCTCAGTATCCTACAGACTGCTAAAAGGTGACCTGTGTCTGGCATACAAGGCATCCTTCAGCTGTGCAAAGATGGATTTATTTCACATTGTTAGGTCACATGACATCAAATATTCTGCCTTGGGATCTAAACCTCTTCTACAACTTCAGTAGAATGATTTGGAGGGACAGATTTATCTCGCACAGGATAATACTGCTATAGAACTGATTCCCAGACACATAAAACAAAGCTCATCATTATCCATATTCAAATGCAACTTGGGTCTATAGATCTGTAAAATTTAACCTTGGACTGCCCCTCCTGTTAACGGATAGAGGCAGCTTTATCCCATGCATGGGTACCCTAAATGTATCTACAGTATCATCCCACTTTTCCTCACTAGGGGTGTGTATGTGTGTGTGTGTGTGTGTGTGTGTGTGTGTGTGTGTGTGTGTGTGTGTGTGTGTGTGTGTGTATGTATATGTATATACATATGTGTGTGTGTAGATATATATATATATTAAAAAAAAAAAAAAAAAAAAAAAAAAAAAAAAAATTTTTAATATTTTCTACATTATTTATAACATTTATTGCTTTGTTTATATTATGTTATTTTCATCTGTTCTCAAGCGTTGCATCTATGGGATTTCTTAGAAGCGTTGCTTTCATATACACTTTATTTTTATTTATTATATATTTGCTGCGCTTCTTATGTCTATGGGAAGTGTCCTATGCATGCGCTTATTTAGCTAAGTCGTTGCGTTTTTTATATATTTTCTATATGTCTTTGTACATATAATTTATATATTATTACATCTATGCTTTATTACTCCAAGCATGTGATGCTCCTGAGGTGAGCTACTGGTGTTGAAGCTGTCACTTTAAATGCAAATAGCAGGTTTGCTGACAAGCTTGAGTGGAAGTCACATGTATTAGTACCATGTTTAGGATTGGATGAAAGTCTGTTTTAAAATATTCCTAACATATTTAAACTGTTTTAAACTAATTATATCTGTTTGTCTGAAGAAGCAGGTGGAGTGCCTGCGAAAGCGCTCACAAATAAAATTGTTATATTTTATTATTTCGGCTACTGTTTGGATGTGTGTTATACCTTTTGTTGAGTACGAGGATTGGACCGAAGGGTTGTGTTTCAGTTAATGTTTGGAACTTTGGACATTTGCAGCGGATTATTTCCAGGAGTCTTTTGGAGCCGGTATTTGGCTGAACTACCACAATTTGAACAATATATCTTTGTTTGTTCGTCAACTTGCTTGGGGGAGTTGGTTATATAACGCAGATACTGTTTTGCTTTGGAACGTTCGTCAGCTTGTTTTCTGGAAGCTGGTGAAGTTACGCTGAAGCAGTTTGGTGAGTGAAAGAGCTCTTTGTAGTCGCAGTACTAAATTTAGTGCTGAATTAACTGCCACAGACGTTTTAATATTACGGCTACGTGTTTGGTGCCATAGCTTTGTTACACAGCACCCCAACACCCTCTTGACTTTTACAACAGCATACCAGCAGTTATCATATTGTTTCTTAGCTCCA
>NC_056735.1:1310727200-1310747200 GCF_019279795.1 Protopterus annectens | reverse complement strand
TATCAGTTATTAGTGTAAAGATGCCCTTCATGTTCTATAATATTAATGTAGCTTATATTTAATTTCTTAGTAAATATAGCAGACAATATTTTCCTTCTTTTTTAGCAGAAAACTAAATAAGCTGCCCATAATAATAAGCAAAGTTTGTAAAATGATGGCTAAATATTTATTTATTTGCTTATTTGCTTAGAATCTGGCTGTGGCTTGTGCATATTTCTGCTAATTAAAATGGACATCTGTGCAGTGACAGAGACCTGGTTCAAGGCTCCAGAGAGTACCCCTGCATTACCAGGCTATAATTTATACCACACCTTTCGGCCACCTAACCTGGACTGAAACACTAAAGGCAGAGGCGTGTCCATATTCATTAAGGATATCTATACCTCCAGGCTAGTTGCTCAGCATAATGCATCCGAGATTACCCAAGTGCAACTAACTCTGGGCAAGACCGCAATCCAAATTGTAGCTTGCTACAGATCCCCTACCATGCCCCAGGATTCCCACTCCTCATTTCTTAATACACTGGAAAATATTAGGGTACAACCCAACACCCTAATAATGGGCTATTTAAACTACCCTACCATTAACTGGGAAAGCTACTCATGTACCAACTCTTGTGCTCAACGTTTTCTGGAATTCATAAATTCCAGTGCCATGGATCAACTTATGCACACCCCCACCAAGGGCAGCAATATCCTAGACCTGGTTATTACCAACATGGGCAACCGGTGCTCCACACCAGAGGTCAATTCCTCATTGGTCAGATCCGACCACAAGCTAATCACCCTAGACATCCACATCCCTCCCCTACCCCCATTAGGGAAACTACAGTAAAAAATTTTTCCAAAGCCAACTTCACACTTCTTAAGACAGAAGTGGAAAACTTCATGACACCCATGCTGATGGACAATAGAGGTATGACTGCTGAATCCTACACAAATGCACTTTATAAGCACTTACACGAGTACATGGATCGTGCATTCCCTAACAGAACCAAGATGCTATCCTCCATAAAAAGGAAGCCAATCTGGTGGTCCCCTGGCATAAACAAACTCTACAACAGAAGAAAGAAACTGTTGCAAAAAAAAAGTGTAAAATTTCATGTTTGGAGAAACTCCCTGGTCAGCTTCAGTAAAAAGCTGAGATCCCTCATAAAAATCATCCAAAGCTAGTTATGAAAACAAAATCACCACTGACTCTAAAGACAACCACAAAGCATTCTATAGCTATGTCAAGAATCTCAATGGCAACACTCAGATCTGCTCTGAGTTACAGCACAATGGCACTCAATATGCAGAACCAACTGATATTGCCAACATCCTGGCAGATACGTTCAATGCTAACTTTACCCCCCTGTCATCCCCTAAAGGGCCCATCTCTATACCAGAAGAATGCAAAGTTCCTGTGATCACGGGTGGCTCGTGCTATAGGACTGCAGGACTGCAGCCCCCCCCCCCAGCTGTAAAAAGAAGAAAAAAACAAAAAAGAAATTGCAAGTCCCAGAACTCTGCACATGTGTTCTTGGAGTTCCTGGAACTCAACAGAACTCTAGACTGTTATGTTAGCAGTCCAGATAGGGGGGAAGGCATCTCTGCCCTGCAGATGCCCAGAAGTCTATGCAGTGATGACCACATTGAACAGAAGAACTCCAGACTGTATCATCTGCAGGCTGGAGCCAACTCTCACAGTGAAACCAACCTGGAGGAAAGTTGCACCTATGAGAAACCAGCCATTAGCTTGCACGGGACTCAGGAAATGGATACAGGATGCATCAGAACATGAACACTCAACTGAAGTCAGGTACTGGTGTGTGTGTGTGTGTGTGTGTGTGTGTGTGTGTGTGTGTGTGTGTGTGTGTGTGTGTGTGTGTGTAATGCCCCAGTTGCTATATACTGGTGGCTAGAGAGAACTCAGGATGCATGGTGGTGGGCTTGAACCCTGTACCTTGGATACAGGTGGCAAGAGCCTGAATTCCCTACCCACCACCATTTATAAAACATTTGCAGATTTTTGCCTTTTTGTTCTGTTCTGTTCCTCATAAAATATGTGGTTTCTGTATGTTTTTTTTTTTCCTTACACAGTCAGTAGTGCAGTGATGCAGTGGTAGTATTGTTGCCTGACAGCTACAGGTTCTCTGGTTTGATTCTTGGCTGGGGTGCCTTCTGTGTGTAGTCTGCATGTCCTCCCATTGTTTGTGTGAGTTTCCTCTGGGTGCTCTGGTATCCTCCCATCTTACAAAGACATGTGTCTGGAGTGTTTCTCCCTGGGCATCTGCTGAAAATTGGCTTTTGTTCCAAGTCAGACTTTCCTGGTTAACAAATGTTAAACAAATAAAAATGATAGGCATTTGAATTTCAGACTTCATATTCTTCAGAAAGTACATGGTAACACAAAACCTTTTATTCTAGCAATTTTCTAAGTTTATAAGATGGATATTTGAAATTTGTCTCTATTTTTGGGACCATATTCCTTCATTATTGGCTTCATCCAGGTTTTTTGTGCTAAGGTTGAGAGCTATAGTGAGAAATTAATTCAATGAATATGTTTGTGGGCTGTACTCCCCTATTACTGGCTTTGTCCAGGTGTTTTTTGCTACGATGTGGAGAGCTATGGTGAGAACTAAACTCACTGAGTATGTTTGGGGGCTGTATTCCCCCATTATTGGCTTTGTTCAGGTGTTTTGTGCTAAGAGGTTGACAGCTATGGTGAGAACTGAAGTCACTAAATGGTAGCCATTAAAGTTTCAGTCTTCCTCTCTTTAACAAAACAGCTGATTTGGCCTAGTGGTATGTTGCTCTGACTGTTTTGCACAGGGTCATGGGTTCAAGTCTTGGCAGTAAAATGTATCATGGTAACACAGCATTTTATTCTAGCAACTTTGCAACATTATACAAGCAATTATTAAACCACTGTCCAAAAAATTGCAGAAAAATACCAACAAAAACCAGGAACTCCAACCTCTAGCACAATGTCAGTTCTTTTATTTGACAGTGGATGCATCAAATGGCAGCAAAACAATCTGTCTTAGTGCCTCGGCTAGAACACAGCTTTTTACAGAGTAAATTACATCCAAAAAACATCTCCTTTTATATAAAAAAATGTAGCTGTTAACAAGTTAATTAATGAAGCACTGATTCAATAATACATTCAGTTAATTAATAAAAAGTGCAATTGGTTTAATAAAACCCTATATTTAAATAAAACTTTTCCAATTACATTCTTTGTTCAGCCCCTTCAGTTGTCATGTATTGTATTTCAATATAAAAATTGATTCCTTTTTCCTTAGTGAATATTTAACCATATCCTCACTAAGAAATTTTGATTCAATTTGTTCCAAAACTGTTACTTGTAAACTACTGAAGTCTCCCTGATGTATCTTGTTAAAATGACTATAGCCTTGTTATTTTTAATGTCCCTAAGATGTTCCTTTATTCTTTCCCCTAAACGTCTTTTGCTTTCTCCTATGTAGAAGCTTCCACAGGAACATTTAATAGCATAAACAATGCCTACACTTCTACATGTAAAACACCCTTGTATTTGAAACTTCTTACCATTGATTCTTTCAAAGGTTGCTACTACATGCTGACATATCATGCATCTGCCACACGGAATAGTGCCGATCTCAGACAATTCCCTTGCTACATTTTCCACAGGTCTTCTGTATGTACCATGGACCAGAAAATCTTTCAAACTACATCCTCTTTGATAGGAAAACTTTAACCGTATCTCTGCAAGAGATAAAACTTCACTTTTGACTATATTCCAATAGTCTTTCAATAATTTCTGTAACTTAATAGAAAATAATGTATATTTCAAAATGAAAAACATCATCTTATCTGAGGTAGACTCTTTTTCTTTTTTCCCCAAACATATTACCTTGTCTTTTACCCCTTTCTTTTTCTGAATCTCCATATATTCTAACATGTGTCCATAACTAGTCTCTCATCATATCCCCTATTCAGGAACATGGTTATTGTTTTCTTAGCTTCTCTTTATGATTCCTGTCTATCACTGCAGAGTCTATCACCTCCTGATTAATCACCTCCTTTCCTTGATACTTATTGTCAGGGCCGGCCTTAGCCAAAATGGCACCCTAGGCGAAGTAGTGCACCCCTTGATACCCCACCCACACCACACATGAAACACCCCTATTTGAGACACACCCACTGGATGATTCCCCAAGAAAGCCACTCCAGTCATTTCCTTAAATTATTTAAATGCTTAGGAAGAAAGATACCTTGCAATGTAGTTAAACTGCAGCTACTTTTGCATATGTATTTTCTACTTGAAATAATAGAGCCAGATCATGGTCAAATAAGATCCTGGGAAGGATAATAGCCCACCAGCCCAGAGCAGCCTTTCCTGCGGCAACCCCCAGCATCAGCACCCTCCTCAGCCATTCCAGTGTTCCATTATTTGGTTATCTCATCAGTTACCATGCATACTGTTCTATTTGCCTCTACAATTATTACAGATATTGAAATAGCACAAACACAGATAGCCATTTGCTAAACAAACAATACAGTCTTACAATGAAAACAATGGTCCTGGGAAGGATAATAGCCCACAAGCCTAGAGCAGCCTCTCCTGCAGCAACCCCCAGCATCAGCCCCCTCCTCAGCCATTCCAGTGTTCCATTATTTGGTTATCTCATCAGTTACCATGCATACTGTTCTATTTGCCTCTACAATGATTACAGATATTGAAATAAAATAGCACAAACACAGATAGCCATTTGCTAAACAAACAATACAGTCTCACAATGAAAACAGACAACATGAGCAGTAAACTTCTCTGCCATTGAAACTCACATTCATAGAAATGGCAAAACTCACATTCATTGAAATGGCATGAAAACCCACATTCATAGAAATGCATCTGGTTGGTGGAGAATTAAGTTTACCTTTGGACTGTTTTAAAAAAGACTCCTTACACAAATTTTTTAGGGCCATGCATACATTTATTCTTTAATTCACTTTCCTGATTGAATTGAATTATATTGAATTATATTCCTTGTATAATACAACACCACTTGTTAGAATATGTTTTAAATTTGTAGTTTTAAACATTCTTTTAATAAGCAATGAAACAAAATGTATGAACCAATAACTACCCATTCCAGAAAATTTCAACAATAAAAGGCCACTCAAGACTTCTGTCATTATAATCCACCAATATTACTCCACACGCACAATCTCTGCAGAAGTAAAATCATCTGAATTCCACATTAAAAAAATCTGTAACTAATGAAGAGGTTGCTACTGGCAAACAACTTTACATATCAATGTTATCTACAAATTCAGTGCCTGCTGCCTTAAAAAAATAATTGCCTATATTTATTTATTTATTTATTTATTGACATTTGTTAACCGGGTTTGTCCAACTGGGCTTGTGGCCCATTTTCAGTGGAGACCCGAGGAGAAACGCTTCAGTACTACTTTTTAAAAATAGTACAATTTTAAACAATATTGATATAATAGCAGTTATAGCAAAACGATTCACATATGTTGGGTTACATGCATAAAGTTAAAGTTGTATTAAAAAGAAGCTAAGTAACAATTTTACATTGATATAGTTCAATAGGTCAACAATAAACATTTTTTGTTTGTATAAAATTGTGCAAATGCATAGTAGACACAGTGGAGAGAGAGGTGTAATGAGGTACTAAGTATGGTCCTTTTGAGGGTAAATAAAGGGAAGGAAGACTAGGTAGGGTCATGGCAAGGGCAGGTTCTGGAATTGAGAAAATAAGCTTTTAGTTCATTTTTAAAGTGTGAGGTGTAGGAGATTGAACGTAAGTCAAGGGGAAGTTTGTTCCAAGCATGGGCAAGGGAGTGTTTGTAGAGTAGTTTGCCTACTGACCTTTTTGAGTGGTAGATATCAAGTAATTGTTGATTAGAAGTACAGAGGGTCCGGGATGGGATGTAGATGGAGACTAAGGAAGATAGAGATGGACAGAAGGAGGGTTTATAAAGAATAGAGTGTAGCATATGAAATTGATAAGATAGCAGAAACTGGGGAAGTTCAAGCCATTGAAGAGAGTTTAAAGAAATGTAGTGGTGTGAGTTGTATGGGGAGTTAGTAATGAATCTGGCTATTTTATGGTAAGTCTGTTGCAGTTTGTTTAGAGTGGAGGCCTGGATATTGGTAAGAACTGGGGTGGCGTATAAGAGGGAGGGGAGGAGGAGTGCCTGGCCCAGGGTAAGTCTAGATTAAGGGGTTAGGAATTTTTTGTTCCGATATAGCAGACCTAGTTTCTGGTTTGTTTTTTTTATACATTGTATTATTTGTAGGTTGAACTTGAGTTCGTCATCGATAATGACCCCTAGGAGTTTTGTGTGGGTGTCAGGTTGGATGTTTGTATTGTTAGAAGATGTAATAAAAAAGGAGGTTTTGTGATGAGAAAGAGAACGGGGAAGGAAGAGTAGAAGTTTGGTCTTTTTGGGATTTAGGATCAATAGGTTGTGAGAGAGCCATTGTTCAGTGGACAGTAGGGCCTGTTGGTTCAAGGAGTGTAGTTCAGGAATGTTATTTGAGATGGATATAAGTGTGGAGTCTTCGGCATACTGAGTAAGAGAGGATTCTTTGCATGAGGTGTAAAGATCAGTGGTGAAGATGTTAAACAAAAGGGGTCCCAAGATGGAGCCTTGGGGAACACCAGTGGAGATGGGAAGGAAAGGTGAGGAGGATGAAAGCCATTTGACAGATTGTTCCCTGCCAGATAGGTAACTATTAAACCAGGCAAGTGTGGAGGGGGATAGGTGGAGATTTGCGAGTTTGGATAGTAGTAGAGGATGAGAGACAGTATTAAAGGCTTTGGAGAGATCTAGGAAGAGACAGGAAATGAGTTTATTGTTGTCTAGGGCCTCTGCAATGATACGAGTGAAGGAGAGGAGGGCAGTGGTGGTGCTGTGATGAGGGTGAAATCCATGTTGGGTAGGGGTAAGTAAGTGGTGTGTGAGGAGGTGATTGAGAAGCTGTGAGTAAATACATTTTTCTAATATCTTAGAGGGGGGGCAGAATGGCAACGGGTCGGTAGTTTGAGGGGTCAGTAGAGTTTCCACCTTTATGAAGAGGGATAGTGAAGAAAGATTTCCAAAGGGTGGGGACAGTTGATTCCAGAATAGCTCGATTAATTAGTATAGATACAGGATATATTACATATATCTATATATATATATATATATATATATATATATATATATATATATATATATATATTACATTAAGTGTAGAACCCCTATATATATGTATATATATATATATATATATATATATATATATATATATATATATATATATATATTACATTAAGTGTAGAACCCCTATCCCCCCTTATAATGCACCAAATAATCAACAATCATATGGGCACTGCATATCAGCTCTCCATCTGCATGGTGTGGGTGTGGAATCCACAGCCTTCTGCACCAAAGGCAATTATGCTACTAACACTGCTTTCACATTGTACAACACAGTGTGCCATCTGAAAAACAGCTAGTTGCACATTGAAAACATTTACACTTGTTACAGTGTGTTAAATTTGTAGTTTTGAACATTTTTCCAGTAAGTAATGAAACAAAATGTATGACCCAATAATGACAAACATGCCCATTTCAGAATATTTTAACCATAAAAGGCCCCTCAAACAGTATCAGTCAATAAGCACAATCTCTGCAGAACTAAACATCATCTGAATAATTCTACATTAAAGAGATTTGTAATTAATGAAGAGGCTATTACTGGCAAAGAACTTTACATTTCACTGTTCCATCTACAAATTCAGAGCTTGCTGCCATTGAATTAATTGCCTACATTGCATTAAAGAAAAAAAATGGTAGACTGGTAATATTGCAATAGAGAATGACTGATAAACAGACAAGTTCATAGTTACTAGGCATCTTAAACAAAGGAAGAAACACTAAAGAATGCAACACCCCTATCCCCTCTTAAAATGCAGCAAATAATTGGCAACTAGGACATTACATATCATGCCTCCATACCTCTCAACCTTTTAGCGCAAAAAATCTGAACAAAGCCTAACATAATGGGGGGGGGTGCAAACAGGTGCAGATTATAAATATTGCTCTTATAGGCTTAGAAAGTTGCTAGAATAACAGTGTTTGTCTTAGCATGCATTTTCTGAAGGAAATAATTGCCGAAAATCAAATGTATGACAATTAGTTATTTAAATCCTCACTGATTTGTCATAAAAACCACAAATTTATGAGGAATAGGTAAAACATATGAAGCAAAAGTATAGACAGTTGAGAGGTATGCTTACCTCTCAACCTCTTAGTGCAGGAAACTGGACAAAGCCTAAAATGATATAGATGCAATGGTAGAAAAAGTAGGGATAGAGTTTAAATATTGCACTTTTGTAACTTGGAAAGTTGATTTTTTTTGATCTACAAAAACACTAACATAAAACTGCTTAGCTTAAGATCATTCTTACATTAAAATGGCTCTAAAAAAACTGGGTGTTATACAACTAATATCAGTATTAGAAAAATGTAAACTTATATAAAAAAACAAACAAGGTAAACGCAACCATGCTGCTCTTTTAAATATATATATATATATATATATATATATATATATATACACGCACACACATACACACACACACACACACACACACACACACACACACACACACACACACACCTGTCCACCTCATAGAGCAAGAAATCTGAACAAAGGCACAAATAACAGGGGACAAAGGTCTAAAAATAGGGACATTTTTAAATATTGCTCTTACAACCTTAAAACAATGATAGAATAAAAGGTTTTGCACAAACATAAATTTTCTGAATGGTATGAAACCTAAAACTCAAATGTCTGTCAATGTTTTCTCACTTAAGTCCTCAGTGATTTGCCAGAAAACCACAATTGTAGAAGTAACAGATCAAAATATGAGGCAAAAATCTGGACATTCCACAAAAATCTGTACAGTTGAGAGGTATAAATATATATGTGAAAATCATTATTTTAGGTAACTAAGTGGTAAATCACAGAACTACAACATCTGAGGACTGTTGAGAGGTATGTGGCACACACATGCAGCTGCTCTCCCTCACATAGCAACACACACACACATACACCCTCTCTCACAAAGAGCCATATTGGCACTAACTTATGAAGCTGCATGAATATCACCACTTCATAAATTAATGCCGATGCCAATACTGTATTTGCGGTAGTGCTGATCAACGTAGTGCTAAAGCACTTATTGTGTGGAGTGATTTTGTAGTAATTGTATCAAGCTATAGTTTTAGCAATTAGCTTGCTACAATGACAAACACAGTGTGTGAATCAGAGATTAAATGTTATGAGGGACACATAACAAGAACATGAAATAAGCAACCCTCCAGGTATTTTGTACACCTCAAGTGCTGACTTCTAAGTAGATGCATAATTTCAAAGTGAAGATATTACAGCTCTCTGCTCCAGTTCCATTTGATTTCTGCAACTAGAAACAAAGGAAAAAAATGACTTTTCATATCACAATGACAGAGCTGTTAAGTCTCTGTATTTGCAGTAATATACATAGCTATGTTTTCTGTTACTGTAAACAAAATAAACTGCAAGCAGCATTGCCTATGAATGAAGAAAGTTGGGTACTTACTTACACCAAAACTTTATTTAAATTAAATGTCTCTGGAAACTTCAGCTTTACAGCTATGTATAAACAGATTACACAAATCTGTGACCATGCAAAGTCATGCTGTCCTTCACAGAAATAAATGTGTTTAGGAACTGCAAATATAAAAGTGGTTCCTAAACTGCTGAAGGGGATAGTTATTTACATAGAAGAGTAGATCATGGGTTGGTCTGAATATTAACATAGGAAGGGGTGTCAGACTACAGAAAGCAATGGGCGTTATGAGCAATCGAGATGGGCGTCTGATCCAATACTAACGTATCATGAAAATAAGGGAGGAGAAAAAATGGTTTAGAGTTTAGGGTTGGGAGGGTGGCCTAATGGTTAAGGTGTTTGCCTTACAAACACAAGGTGCAGGATTGGAGTCTCACAAGGGATAATTGGCTAGGCTTAAAATGGCTTGCAAGGGCAGTTCACCTAGTACTAACCTATGAAGAGTACCGCTTTCCTTATAAGGAAAACTGCAAAATGAGACAAAATGCACAGTACTTTGTGGTTTGTGTATATTTTGAATGGGTGAGATCAAATGTTAGGGAGGAAAGACTTGATTAATAAGAGACAATATTGATATTATCCCGTAGTTGTCCTTTAAAGGTAGTGGAAGACTCCTGATCATACTGCAGGTATAAAAGTGGGAGGGCACTAGCCCCTCCCCCTCCCCCTATGATTCCAGCACCCAATGGTTTATTTATTCATTTTAATTAATGTACTTTTCTTATTATGTGTTCGCATAATAAGAAAAGTAAATACATTAAAATAAATAAATAAATGAACATAAACTGCTCCCTTTACTAGGCCGGCCTGTACGGTGCCCAAGGCGGTTGCCTAGTTCACCTATGCCTAAGGCCGGCCGTGCTTATTGTATACGTATCTCACTACTGCTATGCTTTGTCCTCCTTCCTATTAACCTCAGAGTGCATTAGCTGTCAGCTAACAAAAGTTGGAACTAACTTAGCCTTTCTTAAAAGGTACTATGGAGCTTGTTCTTGATTAGCAAGCTCTCCATAGTATGTACTTGTCTCTACCTCTTAAATATGTGTTCACTATTATCTTGTATAAATTTTTGTCAATGATATGATTGCTTAGCTACTATGCAAAGAACTTGTATTGCCTAGCCTTAAAAATGCACTGTATCTGATATTGCTATTATCTTTAGTGGATGGGCCTCTACTGAAAATGGACATATATCCAGTTGGACTAGCCCAGTCAACAAATGTAAAATAAATAAAACTAAATATTTATTCTCAAAATTTCTCCATGATAGATGTCAAAGTATGTACTGGATGGCAGCTTGATGCATGTAATGTGATTTGGCTGTTCGACCTTTCTAAATATTTTTGTTTTAATCTTCCCATTCCCTAAACCTTCCAAGGTTATGTCAAGATAATTCACTGATACTCCCTTCCGCAAACCATCATATTTAATTTGATATTTACGTTCACTTAAATATTTGATAAATGATTGTACTTCATTGCTTCCCCCTTGACATACAAATATGAGGTCATCTGCGAATCTAAAATATCTTTTGACATAATCCTTGTAAAAAGTAATTCTATAAATGTGAGTAAATTCCACCAAACCCATAAACAAATTTGCATACATTGGGGCAAAAGTCGCCCCCATGGCTGTACCCTGCATTTGTTTATATAGGTTTCCGCCAAATTCAAAAATGTTATTTTTCAGACAAAAATATACTAGTTCCTTGATGTATTGAGTTCTGGGACTATCTCCCAGGAAATAATCTAATGCTTCCATCCCAAACTTATGTTGTATACTTGCGTACAGGCTAGTTACATCCACTACCAAAAAATACATATCTTGTTCCCATTCCATTTTCTCCAATTTCTTCAAGAAATCTAAAGAATCCTTAATATAGAACAATAATTTAACCACCTCTTTCAATAGGAATTGATGTAAGAAACACCCTAAATTGTGGGTAAAATAGTCACTTGCTGACACTATAGGGCATCCGGGAGGATGTTGTATATACTTATGTATTTTTGGAACGCAGAAAAACTTAACCATAGTGCTATCTTTACTTGAAAATTTATTAATGACATTTGATGTTGTAAAGTAATTTAAATGAACTCCTTTATTTAACAGTTGTTCATATTCCCTTTTAGCTTGTGTATAAACATCCACATTTATTGAACAATAAACTGATTCATTATTCAAATGCTCCATACACATATTGTAATAATCAATAGATTTCATTATTACTATTTTACCCCCCTTGTCAGAGGGCTTAAACACTATTCAATCATTTTCACTCAATTGTTTTAATTTTATCCATTCACTTTTGGACAAATTAAATGTTTTCTCAGCCTTATTAACTTTGTGCATTTCCTTTTCTAATACTAAATTAAATGCACTATAGAAATGCTGAATGCTTTCATTTTTGAATGGTGGCATAAATGTACTTCTAGATGGTATTTTAGTAGTATGTAATCTGCTATAAGCATTAATATCTACATCAGAGTCACATGAATAGTAACTATCGTCGCTTAAAGACTCAGTTTCATTAGCAAGCAAATTACAGTCAAAATTTCCAGAACTGTGAAAATATTCCCTTATATGCATCTTGCATACCAACTTAAACACATCCCCTTTTAACTCATATAGCTAAGGCAGAATTGAGGGAATAGACTTTAAACCCCTCTGCAAAATAAATATTTCTACTTCATCAAAAATAAAACCAGATAAGTTTACAACATTAGTCTTTTTCAGTAAAAAATACTTTATTAATATGTCCATTTGCTATGTCTGTTGTATGGACCATAGCCCTGGTCCCTGTTAACATCATGTCCGTACCAAGACCATTTCTTACTACCATTTCTTGGTCCTGCAGAATCGCAAAATGTCTTTCGAAAGGACTCTTCATTATTGGGTCTCGGCAGCCCTGGAAATTGTTCTTCCTCTATTTTGTCCTCATCCATGGAAGACATTATAATACAAGCAATGTTTAAAATATGTCCCTGGATTTGGGGCTTTTGCCCCCCCCCCCATAAATTTTGGCTTTTTCCAGATTTCTCGTGCTGCAAAGTTCAGAGATACAGCTGAGTGTCGAGTAGATTTTACAAGGAGCTGAGAGCTGCAGGGGAACAAAAGTTTAGTGCTGCTTATACAGAGTCTGCTTGCGTTGTTAATAGCACAACAGGTAGTTTACTTGCTTTTGATGCAGAAGGCTGTGGGTTCTACTCCCACAATAGGTAGATGTATTGCTGATACTGTACTGTGTTGTAAAGTGGGTGGATGCTGCAGTCCTTTTTGATGAAGATACCTAGTAACTATGAACCTGTTATCAGTTTGCCATCCATACCCTATTGCAATATTACTAGCAATTTATTCCTTAAGGGCAACAGGCACTTTATTTATAGATGAAACAATGAAATATAAAGTTGTTTGCTAGCAGCAACCTCTTCATTAGTTATAGATCTCTTTAATGTGGAATTATTTTGATGACTTTTACTTCTTCTGAGATTGTGCATATTTACTGATATTGGTGGACTGTAGACATTTGAGTAAACTTTTATGATGGAAATGTTCTGAATTGGGCAGGTTTATCATTATTGGTGCATGTATTTTGTTTCATTTTTTACTGGAAAAATGTTCAAAACAATACATTTAAAATGCCCTCTAACAACTGTACTGTATTGTACAAGGAATGTAATTTAATACAATCAGGAAGGTGTATCAAAGAGCATGTGTATGTTTCATGTGCAAGGGGGCCTATGATTTGAAAACAGCCCAAAGTTAATCTTTATCTGCCACTGGCAAAATGTATTTTCTTTGAATGTGGGTTTCAATGCTGTTTCAATGAATGTGAGTTTCAAGGGCAGAGAAGTTTTAATGCTGTCTATTTTCATTGTGAGACTGTATTGCTTTGTTTAGCAGATATATATTAGTGTATGTGCTGTAAAATGCAAAATAAAACTTTCAAATGAAATCCAAATCATTGCAGAAGTAAATCAGTATGCACATTACAGTGTTTATGGTAAATGGGGTGAAATAACCAAGAAATGGGACATTGGAATGGCTGCAGGGGTGTGGCTCCTTTCGACCATGATTTTGTGAGGGGGGAAGGACAGCAAACTCAAAGACAGCCCTGGCTGAACTATACCTCTCACCTGTCCAGATTTATGCAGAATGAATAGACTTTTGCTTCTTATTTTTGGTTTGTTCCTCATAAAATTTGTGGTTTTTCTGGCAAATCATTTAGGAATGAAGTCAGTAAATAATGGCAGACATTGAGTTTCAGACGTCATAACCGTCAGAAAAATGCATGCTAAAGCAAGACCTGTTATTCTATCAACTGTCTTAAGTTTATACAAGAGCAATTTTTAGTACTGATTTTATGTTCCTCCAATATATTTGGCCTTGTCCAGATTTCCTGCATTAAGAGGTTGAGAGGTACATGCAAATAAATCACTTTATAGAATTAGGAATATCCAAACCTCTCAACTGTCCCCAATTTTGGCCCAAAATGTTGCTCTCTTCCTAATAATCCCTCCGCAAAATGGCAATTTTGGATGAAAACGTGGAGGGTTTACAATTATAAATAAATGTAATGATCAGAGTTATAGATTACTTTTATTTCAGAAATGCATGTAGATTCTTTTATTTTGTCAGCTGCACAAGTTAACAGTACTAATATTATAAAGGTGTCCCTTCTTTGACAGGTTCCCAGCTGTATTGTGTGGCAATTTTACATTTTTGCATTACATTTTTGGTCTGTTTTTCATAAAATTGTGATTTTCTGGCAAATTAGTGGCAAATCATTAAAGACTGAAGTTAGAAAATAATGGCAGACATTTGAGTTTCAGATTTCATACCCTTCAGAAAATTCATACTAATGCAAGACCTACTATTCTATTATCTTTCTAAGTTTATAAGAGCAATATTTAAAAATTGCCCTTATAGTTGGGCCTGTGTCCTACTTCTATGTATGGCTTTGTCCAGATTTCTTGCTCTGAGGTTGAAAGGTATGAGTGTCAGAGCCATCACCGTCAGCCAGAGACATTTCAAATTGTGACATACTTGTTTCACCCCACTCCCCCATGTAGTGATTCTGGATGTGTCAAAGCAAAGCAAGGAGCAGTGTAAGTGTGAAGAGTATTCCCCCATCCAAGGTAGGCACAAGTGTGACAGTGGCTTTTCATCTGTCCTTGATTTTGCAGAACGTTCTGGTTTTCTGTCACATTTTTATACTGTTGATTTGTCCTTCTTATTATTCAGAAAATGCATGCTGTCGCAGTGCCCTGTTGCCCTGTGTTTAAGTAGCAATGCTTTAATGACCATCAGGTAAGCTTGTCGGAGATTGTAAGATGCAAGCAAGCTTTAATAAGCATACTGTTAAATAATTACCAACATTGAAAGCCTTTTTCTTGTTGCCATGGAGAGAATATTTACATAACTAGATAACGTATAAGCCTTGGGTATTGAAATGCATATGACAGTATGTGTAATAAAGGACAGGATTACAGTATTTTCAGAACCTCATTACATTTGTTGGAGACTTGCAGTCATCTTTGCAGGCTTTACCCGTAAACTAAACTGCCAATCTATCATGTGTGGCTCATAACTTGTGCAGTAATCTTTTAAGCAATTTATCTTGAGCTTTTCTCTTGTTTGCTGTTCATTTTTTACTTTGATCATGTCTTCCCCATGAAACAAGTAGATACATGTTGTCAGGCAGCAGGTCTTCTTTGGATAAGAAACATTTTTACAAGTGGGAGTATCACAGAGATTGCTACTTTCAGCATGTTACTTGGTAATTTTATAAAGCTGAATATAAATTATAATTAGAACTGCAGTGCAAGGAGAAGTGGTTTGAGTTGAGTGCTGCTTGCTTTTTTTATACTTGATTCTGACTGGCATTCCAGTAATGTATTTAAAAAGTAATTTATTTTTTCATGCCTCACAACCTTTGCGTTTCCATCTAGATATTAAGTAAGCTGTCATGTAGCCAATGCATTGAAATATTTTTTTCTTCTATACTTCATTTTGTCTTGATTGGACTCTCATAATGATGGTTTGGCACCCAGGGCAGCATATTTAATTAAAGTTCCAGTTGTGGTTTTGAGCATGGCTCTACCCCTTTCTCGTTGGCTGCACCCCTTCCCATTGGCCCCACTCATTCAGCTGTCTCCTGCAGCCCCCCTTTAATTTGAAGTCACCAGCCACCACTGGTTAGAACTAAGGCAATACAGGAGTCTGTCTGTTGATATTATATTCACTTCTTTTCACTTCTTACTTTTTATTTTATGTGTAGAATATACTGGAATTAATTCTATCCTTGGGCTCAGCCACAGTGGCTCGTACCCTAGTGAATTCTCACTCAGACTGTTGCAGTGAGCTGTCAAATTGTGATTTGTCATGGCAGGAGAAGGTGTTAAAATCTGAAAAGCTTTTGACGGGAACTTCCTGCTTTTGTCACATTACTTCGCTGCTGCATGATATGCATGTCCAGATCAGTTTATTAGAAATCTAATTACTTACCTGCATACCTCTCACCTGTACAGATTTCTGCAGAATGTCCAGATTGTTGCCTTATATTTTTGGCCCTTTTTCATTTTTCTGGCAAATTAGTGGCAAACCATTAAAGACTTAAGTTAGAAAATAATGACAGACATTTGAGTTTCAGACTTCATACCCTTCAGAAAATTCATGTTAATACAAAACCAGTTATTCTATCAACTTTCTAAGTTTATAAGAGCAATATTTAAAAAGTGACCCTATTTTTGGGCCTTTGTCCCACTTTTATTTATGGCTTTGCCCAGATTTCTTGTTCTAAGAGGTTGAGAGGTATGCTTACCTGCATGATTTAGGTCCTGCTTATTTGAAAGAGTTGCTGGCTCCCTTTGTCCAAATCTGGTCCTTTATGGCATCTGGAGAGGAGCTAATAGGTGTTCCAGTGACCCATATTGAATGAATACAGTTTCATTGGCTCAGTCTTTTGTTAGTGGAAGATCAAAAGGTTGTGAATTGTTTTCTAACTCCTGATGAAGAGCTCATGCCAGCCTGAAAACTTGAGTAACTGCAAAACCATTGCTGGTCCAATAACAGGTATTACATCATGTCTGTGTTCCTGTGTCTTTGTTTTTCACACTCCATTTTTCATCACTGATGCTGCAGTGTAACAAGGCTCTTTGGTGCAATTGGTTAGTGCATTTGACTGTTAATCAAAAGGTTGGTGGTTCAAGCCCACCCAGGGAAGTTGCTTCTAGGGTGGCTGCAGTGGTGCAATGGTTAGCTTTGCATCTTCACAGCAAGAGGTCTTCTGGTTCAATTCTCTGCTGGGGTGCCTTCTGTGCAGAGTCTGCATATCCTCCCTGCAGTCATGTGGGTGTACTCTGGTTCCTCCCAGTGGAACCAAAGAAATCCTGTTGATCTAATTAACAGTTTTATATGGGAAGAATAGTTCTAGCAGGAAAACAATTTTACTTTATGTAGTTTATTTATCAGTATAAAGCACTGACTGATAGGCACCCATAAGTTCTATGCTAGGCAAATTAATGCTGAGGGAATCAAACCTGGACTATAGTCTTTAACAACTGTCTTTTTCTCTTTGCTAAGTTTTGACATTGGCTGTAAGGTAGACAGTTTAGGGAAATACAGGAAAATATTATTTCACCGAAATCATATCTCTGGATGTTTTAAATGTTTTAAACAAATGACCGGAGGAACTGAAGAACTGATATCTATCTATATCTATCTATCTATCTATCTATCTATATATATATATATGTGTGTGTGTGTGTGTGTGTGTGTTTGTTTGTGTGTGCGCGCGCACGCGTGTGTGTGTATGTGTGTGTGTGTGTGTGTGTGTGTGTGTGTGTGTGTGTGTGTGTGTGTGTGTGTGTGTGTGAGACAAAATTCAAGAATGCATAAGATAATCATAAGGAAATTCTTAGTATGGGTAGGATAGAAAAGAAAAGAAAAGAAATACAATTTGTTAAGTAAAATTTTCTACTTATCAATCAGGTACCAAGATTTCAGGTTGGGTAGCCAAGTAGTCTTTATTTGTCACCACAATTAATGCCAGTAAATTCAGATGCTTCACTGTTTGGCTTTTAATTTTTAATGTCCCATATTTAGAAATCATCTAGTCCTACAGTGCGCAATAGTATAAGCCAGCTAATTGCATGAGGGTTTGCTATTCCACTTTCTTGAACAGTCATAGATTGCAAGTGCCATACCTATAAATGGCATATTAATTACACATAACTAGAGTATGAGTCTAAAAATGAAACCATGAATGTAGTCAGAACAGCCGTTATGTATATCAAGTGTGGGATTTTCATAAATATGCCACAGGGAGAAACTGTCTTCTTATCAATGCTCACTTTGGGCTACATCATTATGAGTTTGTGGAAATAGAAAATGTGAGGGATAATATGGACAGCATCCCTTATATCATGAAATAGGAAGTGTCTGATGATTTGTGGCAGGGCTATCAGCTGCAAAGCGATAGTCAATTAAATGACTGAGGGACATGTGATTAAATAAGTGTGAAAACAGACATTGAAATACAAGTGTGCATTGGCTTACAAAAGGTATAGCTAGTACAAGTGGTCACAGTTTCAGATAATTACAGAATGTTCCAAAACATGTTGCTGCTTTGGAAAGCATTATCTTGGAGGAACAATGAAGAGATGGACTGAATGTTTCAAATTCAGTATAATCTGCATAAACATAACTTTCACAACTCAGAAAAATAATTTACCATCCATCCAAGTCTTTTGACATGTAATAAGAAAATTCATAGTTGAACCCCAGGAAACTAATTTAGCCTTTGCCCAGATTTAGCAGAAGTACTTCTTCCTTACAAAGTCATCATGGGAGCAGAACAATGTTATCAAATCCTCTGTCTTGCACTATTCAGGACAGTAAAAAAAAAAAAAAATTAAAAAAAAAAAAAGTAAACATGAACCTTGAAAAATGTAGTATGCAAAGTCCTAAACAAAGCATGTTGCAGATGTTATAATACTGCAAGTGTTTGAATGCATTATTTAATGCAAAATGACCACATGCGTTACAAAGAAACAGCCATACAAACTAACACCCCACCCATGGGTGGCAGTGACCTTAAGTTAACATAGTCTTTTACTTAACATAATCAACCCCAGTTGACCATTTCTTAGAGAAAGGGGGCATTACTTGGTCTTTGCACTAAAATTGGTTATTTGTTTTCCTCAATTCATAATCAAATCTGTAGAAAAACACCAGATTTAAAACTCACTGTACAAATTTTACTGATTTGGACAGTTCTGTTTTGTCAGACTCACTTATGTACCCACTAGAAGGGTATATCCGATACATACAGCTCAAATGTACTATTTCTCTTGTAAAACATGGAAATCTTTAATGAAAACTAAATAGTACATTGCAAAGTAGTGTGCCAGGATGTTTGAAGTCATACACCAACTAATACGTCAGCTTTCAGATCAGTAGTCCCCCTAAAAAGTGTAGACAGCCTTATCGCTGGAGTTTACAAGACTATCTACACGTTTTGAAGATGTGAAGCATACATATGGCACTGCACTCCAATATGTCTTGTGTGTGATAAGAGTATGCAGTTCAAGGCCCACTAAAATGTTGCATTTCTGCCCCTGATTTGAGGAATAAGATCCATGAATTACTCATATCATTATGTTAAATACAATCAAAGTGGGCATGAGACTCACCAAGGGTGTGCCCTGTCACCTCTCCCATTGTGGTTTTCAAGGAAATGACATGAAAGCATACCTGAGGTCTGCAGTCTTTAGGCACTTAACTGTGTCTCTATGTTTTTTAGACAATGACTATGATCCCTGCCATGCACTGGAGCTTCTTCTGAGTGTGCAGCAGATGGAATAAGAATCATTGCTTCCAAATCAGAGACCACTATCATCTACATGCAAGCGTAGATTGATCCCTACACATAAGGAGAGAACGATACCTCCAACAGAGGACCTCAGTTATCTTCAGGTCTTCTCCATGAATGAGTTTCAGGGAATCCATGAGTGGGTTTATGGAAGAACAAGATACTTACCCCCCAAATGGGTGTAGCTGCATTATTAGCACAGGTATTGTACTGGACTTTGGTGACAAGATGGACGCTGAGTGTCATGACAAAGCTCATAATGTATTCATCAGTCTATGTTACCATTCTCACTTATGGTCATGAATCTGCATAGAATATAACAAGCAGATACCAGTTTTTCTATTTTAGGTCTTAGGACTCTCTACCCATGACAAATTAAAGAGCTCATTGGTTCGAAGGGCTCAAACTATTCTTGATCCTCCTTTGAATTGATAGGAGCTGGTGGAAGTGATGTGACTATCTAGTGGTGGTGTC